>NW_028085694.1:3555821-3720825 GCF_014824575.4 Sturnira hondurensis
GTATATTGAACCATCCTTGCATCCCTGGGATGAATCCCACTTGGTCGTGGTGTATGATCTTTTTGATGTATTGTTGGATGCGATTTGCCAATATTTTATTGAGGATTTTAGCGTCTATGTTCATCAGTGATATTGGCCTGTAGTTTTCTTTCTTTGTTGTGTCTCTATCTGGCTTTGGAATTAGGATGATGCTGGATTCATAAAAAGAGTTGGGGAGTTTCCCATCATTTTGGACTTTTTGGAATAGTCTGTGAAGAATAGGGGTTAGCTCTTCCTTAAAAGCTTTGTAGAATTCTCCTGTGAAACCGTCTGGTCCAGGGCTTTTGTGTGATGGTAGTTTTTTGATTACTTCTTCAATTTCATCTGCTGTTATTGACCTGTTCAGGTTTTCTGCTTCTTTTTCATTGAGTTTTGGAAGATTCTACTTTTCTAGAAATTTGTCCATTTCACCTAGGTTTTCAAATTTCTTGGCATACAGTTCTGCATAGTAATTTCTTTCAATCCCTTCTATTTCTGTGGTATCAGTTGTAATCTCTCCTCTTTCATTTCTGAATGTGTTTATTTGTGTCCTCTCTCTTCTTTTCTTGATGAGCCTACTTAAAGGCTTGTCTATTTTGTTTATCTTTTCAAAAAACCAACTCCTAGATTCATTGATCCTTAGAATTGTGCTTTTAGTCTCTATGTCATTTAATTCTGCTCTGATCTTGGTTATTTCCTTCCTTCTACTTGCTCTGGGCTGTCTTTGTTGTTGTTCCTCGAGTTCTTGCAGGCATAGGGTTAGGTTGTTTGTTTGAAATGTTTCTATCTTCTTTAGGTAAGCCTGTATTGCTATGAACTTCCCTCTCAGGACTGCTTTCACTGTGTCCCATAAGTTTTGGGTTGTTGTGAGTTCATTTTCATTTGTTTCCAGAAGCTTTTTGATTTCTTCCCTAATTTCAATCTTGACCCATCCGTTGTTTAATAGCATACCATTCAGTCTCCATGCTTTTGGGTGTTTGGGGTTTTTTCCTATGGGGTTGGTTTCCAGTTTCAGTCCCTTGTGATCAGAGAAAATGCTTGGTATGATTTCTATTTTCCTGAATTTGTTGAGGCTCGTTTTGTGTCCTATGATGTGGTCTATCTTTGAAAATGTTCCATGTGCATTTGAAAAGAATGTGTATTTAGCTTCTTTGGGATGGAGGGCTCTATATATATCAAGTAGGTCCATTTCATCTAGGGTGTCGTTTAATGCTGCAATATCTTTGTTGATATTCTGTTTGGAAGATTTGTCCATTTTTGACAGTGGGGTGTTAAAATCCCCTACTATAATTGTGTTGCTGTCAATATCTTTCTTGAGGTCCTCTAGGATTTTCTCTATATATTTGGGTGCTCCTATGTTGGGTGCATATATATTTACAATTTTAATGTCTTCTTGGTGGATTCTTCCCTTGAGTATTATGAAGTGACCTTCTGGGTCTCTCTTTATGGCCCTTTTTCAGAAGTCTATTTTGTCTGATATGAGAATTGCTACCCCAGCTTTTTTTTCTTGTCCATTTGCTTGGAAAATTTGTTTCCATCCTTTCACTTTTAGTCTGTGATGGTCTTTTGTCCTGAGGTGGGTCTCCTGTAGGCAGTATATGTGTGGGGCATGCTTTCTTATCCATTCAGCTATTCTATGTCTTTTGATTGGAGCATTTAATCCATTTACATTTAAGGTTATTATTGATAGGTACTTATTCATTGCCATTTATGTACCTGTGTTCCTCTCTGTCTCTCTCTTTTTCTTCCTTTCCTTAAAACAGCCCTTTTATTAATTCTTGTAGAGCTGGTTTGGTGGAGGCGTATTCTTTTAGACTTCTTTTGTCTTGGAAGCTCTTTATTTGGCCTTCTATCTTGATTGAGAGCCTTGCTGGGTTAAGTAGCCTTGGTTGTAGGCCTCTGTTTCTCATTACTTGGAATATTTCTTGCCATTCTCTTCTTGCTTGAAATGTTTCCATTGAGAAGTCAGTAGCCAACCTTATTGGGATCCCCTTGTATGTTACTTCCCTTTTCTCCCTTGCTGCCTTTAGGATTCTCTCTTTGTCTTGCAGTTTTGCCATTTTAATGATGATGTGTCTTGCAGTAGGCCTCTTTGGGTTCCACCTGCTTGGGACTCTCTTCGATTCCTTTATTCGATTGACTTTATCTCTCCTCAACTTAGGAAAATTTTCCGTTATTACTCTTTCAAGTAGGTTTTCTATCCCTTGTTCTTCTTCTCCTTCTGGTATTCCTATTATTTGTATATTATTATGGTTCATATTGTCTTGCATTTCTCGTAAACTCTCCTCATTTTTTCTGATTCTCTTTTCCATTACTTGGTCCATCTGGGAGATTCTTTCTACCCTATCTTCAATCTCACTTATGTGGTCTTCCACCTCATCGATCCTACTCTTCATACCTTCTACTGTGTTCTTCAGTTCAGTAATTGTATTCTTCATTTCCTCTTGGCCTTTGCTGATGGTTTCTATTTCCTTTTTCATGTTGGTATAGTTTGTGGAGAGTTCATTGTAGCTCTCCTGTAGTTTCTGGTAGCTTGTTGTAAGCTCTTTGAATTTCCTGATAACCAGTGCTTTGAATTCAATATCTGATAGTTGACTTTCCTCTAGTTCATCTAACATTCTTTCTGTGACTTCCTCCTTTTCTTTCATTTGGGTATTGTTTCTTTGTCTTCCCATTGTTTGCGTTGCCCTTCTTGTTGGCCTCAGCTTCTTAAATTGATCTGTTCTGGTTCCCTGGGTTTATGGTGTGAACTTCTGTGGTAGGATACCTGTGAAATTCAGTGGTGCAGTCTCCTGCAGGTATCTTGGTGTTCTCCGCTTCCACCTACTCCTCTTGTTGATTTCCAGCTGGTCAAACCTTTTCTTCTGGTCTCACTAGCTGCAGCAGCCTGCGGGGCTATTAGTGGGGCCTTTCTCGCGTCTCGGTGAACTCAACTGGTCTTGCCAGTGCCCTCCCAAGATCCAGACTTGTGCCGCTCTCCTGTACCTCACTGAGAGCAGATTTTTCCCCAGGCTTCCCAGCCTTGGTCTGGCGTGAGGGTGCGCGCTCTCAGCTGGGCTTTCCTGGTCTCGCAGACTTGGGCGCGGACCTATCCCAGTGCTGTGGCTGAACACACAGGGCAACTCACAATTCTTCCAAGCCAGCAACCACACAACCACGGCCTGACTCCCGGGTTTTTCAGTCTGTGCCCGGCTGGGTAGGGAGGGAGCTGGCGACTGGCTCTCTTCCAGGGGCCCTGCCAGCAGCCCGAGGCTCCCGAGACTGTTTGAGAGCTGGCTCAGACCCCGTGCCACAGGGAACGCACGGGCTACTCTCAGTTCTCCCAAGCCAGCAACTATAGCCTGACTCCACGGGTTATCAGAGCTCTCTGGTTTGCTTCCCAATGCCCACTCCTCTCTCTGCCACTACAGGCAAACCGATCTCTCCTGTTTTTCTCCAATCTGCGCCCTGCCAGATAGGGAGGGTGCTGGTGACTAGTTCTCTCCCAGGGTTGTTGTTACCCGCCCTTGGCTCTCAGAGACCGGGGCGCTCGGCCAGGGCCCTGGCACGGCCTGGCGGAGGGCATGCGGCCTCTGTGCTGTTCCCTCATACCTTGTTGATCTGCGGTGGTCTCCTCTCCTCAACCTCTGGTCATTCAGTGTCCGCTACAGTCTCTGGAGTCCTGCCCTCCTATATGCTGGGTCCCTGTTGGGCATCCACTGCTCTCCTGTGCAGATTAGCCTGGTCTTTCTCCGGGGCATGGAGGTAAGCAATATCCTTTGTCCTACTCTGCCTCCATCTTCCACCATTCTCTCACAGATGACTTTTTATGTAGTTTTAATTAGTATGCATATAATTTCGATGCTGAGATTATAATTTGAAAAACTTACCTGTGTACTCATGAATCATTCTAATGGGTTTATAATCTACACATGATCTTAGCCAAAAGGCTGAGAAGCGATCATGGGTTTATAATCAATAGATGATGTATCATAATTTCATTACCCAATATTATTAGAAATGTAGGCTCTTTCTGCTTTTCACTATTGTTTTTGGAGACCAAACAGGAGCCTTTATGAGACTGTTGAACAGGTAAAGTCATTGAGGCTTGTTGTGAGATCAGACACCAGCAGCATGCAGTGGATGTTGAGGTACCTACCTGTTTTGAGTCATCAGTGGCACAGCTCTGCTAGCACTCGCAGAATTCTAAGGAGGACCAGTAGTCCTTGGGGTCCCGGAAGGTCCAAAATCTCAACTAGCTAGCTCTCATATCAGGTGACAGGTTCTGGGGCAACCTGTGAAGCTGCCACTCTCGAACCAAAGGGAAACACGACTTCTCCTAGTAGGGCCGATGAGCAGAACAGCAGAGACGGGTTTCGGCAGCAAATCAACAGGGAAGTTGGGGTCAGACAAAGACCACAGGTGCTGGCAAGGCCTGTTGGCATCCCAGGGGCTCGGATCTTGGAAACCTGGCCGACACCACTGTGGCTTGATTTGCTTCAGGCTCGGCAATCTCCACTTGCATCCGATAAACAATCTAGAGACCACAGTGCTTCTTCTTCTAACAAGCTTCTCTAGTGTAGAAAGCGTGAGACTCCAAAGATGTGCTTGCATTGGAGTTTTATGTTTAGATATTTAAAAAATATATTATACAGGTTTGGAAAATAGGTTTTAAAATAAAATATAATTCTACCTTGTATTTTTTCCAATCTTCTTTTATGGATATCCTTCAACATGATCTGTCAGGGTGTCCATATAATTTTGTATCTTGAGACAGGAATTGCATCATTTCTTTGTATGAATTCCCAAAATATAAATTACTGGTCAAAAGTTTGAACATTTGGATGCCTTAAGAAGCACATTGATTAATTATATTCTAAAAGTTTTATGTTGGAACCAACGATGTTAGAATTTATTGGTTGCACCATCTCATGTCTTACACAGGATATTATTTAAAGTTTTTAATAAAAAATGTAAATGGTCCAAATTATTGTTGCTCTATTATTAATTTCTTTGGTGTTAGAAAGGCTAAATGATTTTCATGTTTATATACTAATTGTTTTTCAGTCAGTATCTGTCTTTTGCTTATTTACTGGAAATTTTGTATTTACCATATTTGGAACAAATATTTTTCTTCATTTTGTTATTTGCTCTTTATTGTTTAATTGAGAAATGTACATGTATACTTTGAATTTTTTCCAATGTAAATTAGCTTAGGAAACTATCTCCATACCAGAAATATGATATCTTAATCTGATGTGTTGTAATTTTCCTATAACTTGTTACTTTTATTTAACTTTATAATCACCTGAATTAGTGTGTGTATGGTGTGAGTTAAAACAGAATTCCTCCCTTGGGTTGTAAATGCCGTCACCATATGATAAACTTTTATTTTTGACAGAACGTATATCTGGGCTGTTTGCTTTGCATACCTCATTTGAATACCTTAAAGGGCTAATCATCTTTCATAGCTCTCATGTTTCAGATATCCTTATATATTTTCACTTGTTAATTCTTCAAAATACATAGTAGACCTTTAGTGCCATTGAGTGAAACGTCTGGGGATCTTACCAGTTTCCAAGTTCACAAAAATGACTTTGTGAGTCAAGAACAGAACCACAGAGCCAAACTGCAGCATGGGCGCTGGGCAGTCAGCTGGGCTCACTCACTGCCCAGCTGGTTCTCGTCTCCCAGCGTCAGGGTGCATTCAGTTCAAGACTGCCTGGGCAAAATGACATCTTCCTATGTCACAGATCTTCAGAACTGCCTGCTCCAAATAGTTGACATTACAAATTTTAAGTCTGCCAAGGCTAAGGGTGTAAAATATTTACACTCTACTTTTACATATCAAACCCTCATCTTCTCCACTATTGTATTATATCAGCGTTGACACCAACTGCATTTTTTAGTGCTTTTTAGACCATGGTAGTTGAAACATTGGCCTTACTCTCATTGCCAAGTCAGATGTGGGTCTGGTAAGAGTGACACCACTGACTGGTGCCTAGTTCCTGGCTGTTTCACAATTTAAATGTACATGGATTATTGACTTGAAACTTTCTCTTTGAACAAAGTCTTCCCAATGTTTTCAATCCAGCAGAAGAAAACTATGAAGCCACTGAGACTCACCTCAAATGTGTCAGGCAGCCAATGTATATCTGTAATTACTTTCTTATGTCCATTTTCTATTGAGGAGACAGCGCAGTGTCTGATGTACATTTCTTCTTTATTCATGTCTGGTTCGAGGAGAAACATGGGCTGGAAAATGTTAAAAGAAAGTTATGTGCTAACTTCAGAGAGCTGATGAATGAACTCATACTTGTCTCATCATCCCACTGAAAATTAATAACTTGGGGAAATACTAGTTCAAAGAAAAACAAATTAGTGTGTCTATGTATCATATATTTAGGTAATAAGATTACGTACTTTTCCCCTTCAAAACCACTGCCTAAGGAATGAGTGAGATCCCATATTGGAAGGAGTATTTCCTTCTGTGCATGGATGGCTGTGGGCCTGTGTTTCTTGGTGAGAGACCAGTTGACATTTATGTTGAAGCGCTGGGGAGGAGCATTACGAATGGTGGGTAAGAACCGAGCTGGGAGCTCGGGGAGTTTTCCCAGATCCTCCTGGCAGAATCCACAGCTTGACAAAATCCTAGGATATTATTACCCCCTTCATTTTATGCAGGAGAAATTCAGTGTTTGCTGAGGTGAGGGCAATGTCCAAGCCTCCAGGACTGTGGCCCAGAGCCTGGGTACATGGCCCTTCTGTCCAGTGCTCCCCCAACTACATCACTTTAGGAAATGCACTCAGCCCCTTTGTTTTATTTAATGACAATACCAACAAAAAGTGAATTTACCAGCCTGGGTCAGCTGGTGCCAGCTGTTTTGTGGTGTTTTAAGTCAAGGGCCCACAAAGAAGTGATTTAGAACAGTGTTGTAAGCAGATGTGAAGGTTTGGGAAACAGCACTTTTTTTTCCTATTGAGTCCTTGTTTAACTTGGCAACTCTGTTGTGTACTTTCTGATAAACTCCTGGATGGAAAAAAAGGCGAAAGAGAAAAAAATTGTAAAAAGCTAACCTTGAGTGTGGCTTTTTTGCTTCTACTACCACCTGTTTTAATGTTTTCTATGCGATCAGCATGTGCAGTAATGTCCCACATGACAATCTGAAACAGAAATAAATGTTATGACATATTTTCAGGGTTAAAGATGAAAAAAATCTATTCGTATTGGTATGCACTTGGATGAATCAATCACCTTGGGAGATAATGAAACTCAGCCTACATCTTAGGCAAGTCAGCAACTTTTAAAGCTCACGTTAGGTGGGCCAAAAAGTTTGTTTTTCTTTCCTCCGTAAGATGGCTGTAGTAGCTTTTAGTTGTCTTTAACTTCATTTGAAATACTATTGTTAGATTGTATTGTGACAACTGTCATATCAGTGTGCATAAAAAAGCTCATCAAAAATGGTGAATTTTAATATTGAAGAGGGAAGAAAATATGCAATGTTTTTTGGCATATTATGCTTTACTATTTCAAGAAAGGTAAAAAGGCAACCGAAACATAGAAAAAGATTTGTGCAGTGTATGGAGAAGGTGCTGTGACCGATGGAACATGGCCAAAGTGGTTTGTGAAATTTCATGCTGGAGATTTCATATTGGATGATGCTTCGCCATTGGGTAGACCAGTTGAAGTTGACAGCAATCAGATCAAGACATTAACTGAGAATAATCAGCGTTATAACAGACAGGAGATAGCTGACATACTCAACATATCCAAATCAATAAAGTTATTGGTGGAAATGAAACATAGGTCTTTTATTTTACAGAAAAAAATATGAACTTTTTGGCCAACCCAATGTAAAAAAATATTTTCTTCCATATAGAAGTATTTTCAACACTTTGATTTTAGTGCTTGTGTTAAAAGTGCCAGTGATTTTTAAAATCCAAGGTAAATAGCATGCAATTCCCCCTGCTTTGGGAAGAGTTGGCCCTCTGTTGGGGAGAATGTGCTATGACTGTGGGGACAACCGTTTTAGACCCAGGAGCAAAGGGCCTGTCCTCCACAATCAAATACACTCAATTGTCCAAAAAGTCTGAGGAATGATGATTTCTATTTAATCGGATGTTATGGCCAACTCTGAATTTGCACAGTCATGGTTATTTTCTGAAAATCAGGATGAAGAATAACATGCAACACTAATTAGATTAATTTTTAATGATTAAATTCATTTCAGCACACTAAAATGTTAACGTGTCAGGATTACAGAATTGTGAGTGCTTTTATTGTCATCATTTGCTTTTCTAAAATACTTTAAAACATAGTAATACAACCTTCATAACGAGTGAAAAAGGCATTTCAGGGTTTGCTAGGCTTGGACGATGGTCCCTGGGTCATCGTGATGACTGCCAGCTGTTGTTGGACAAAATGCTGGGAGATAATTTGTTTTCTTGGATGCATTTGGTTTTGGGTAGATGGGCATGGGTGCTGCGGGCATTTGCATTTCAACCACCGGAAGTTTTCCTGGCCACACCAGGAAAGACCACATACCCTGTAATGGTCAGATTCCCTGGATCACAGTGAATTTAAACTTTGATTATAAAACAGCCTTAAGACTTGTGTTTTCCTTTATTGGAGAAACAGGCAATTTAGGAAAGGATCTAAATTTGATGTAAATTAGATAATAAAAGAAAAACATTATTTCAAATTATACACAAAAAATTCAATAATATATGTTTGTTAACAGAGAATTTCTGTTTAAATTTTGTATCATCTGCTATCTTCTACCTCTAGGAAAATTTCAAAAGAGGCCTTCTGACTAAGAGGTATTAATGTTTGTGGTTTTTGTTGTTCCATGAAATCTGGTCCAGTGTGTGATTTTATCTCAGCAATACAGATAGATATGACCTGGTTTTGTTCCAGTTATCATGACTGGGTCACCCTGTGAATATTTCCATCCCTGATACCACATGTAATATGTATTTATTTATTTACTTACAGCAGGCAGGGTTTTTTTTATTTTATTTTTTTACATTCCCATCCCCCAACCTCCTAACACATCTTTACTTTTCAGCTGCAGGCATGGTGGCATGGTAGCACACAGCTGGCATGCCTTCTTTCTGCTCAATTGGCTCCTTAAGTTCAAAAACTTACCAATCAAAATGTATTACAGAATGTTGTCTACATGAATAAATAGCTGGAAAAAAATCCGCGCGTACCTGCCCGTTTATGCAGCCTCCAGCAATAATATTAGTGTTACTTGGACAGAACTTGAAGCAGAAAATGTCTTCTGGGCTCTCCAGCATTAACTAAAGGAAACCCCCAAAATTCAAGAGAGTGAGAAAACCCAAGATCATGGCTAGAAAATAATGTTGAGACAGTTAAAAGTCTAACTTTATAGTTATCTATAAGAAACATACACAGGGAGTCCATTCCCAAAATTCTACCCCTGAATGAGGAGTTGCTTTTGGTGAATTTTATTGTGGACATTAGCCATAGGTATGGGAGCAAGTATATTTTCAAGGGGACCGGGTCTACCCTCACCCATGCTCCATGGGTCATTGTTGGGACATCCTACAATTTTTCATAAACAAAAAGACTGTGAAATCAATGTTTTTTGAAAGTATGAAAAGTAAGCTCCAGAAAGATGGGGTACGTGTCTGTTTTGTTCCATGCTGCATACCTAGCCTGGCACATTGGGGCACGCAAAAATAAAACACGTTGTGTGAGAGAAGGTGAAGGCGTTGCCAGAGATAAGGGTTCACATTTTAAAATAATGCAGAACCCAGAAGGTAAACTAAGTCAAGTGCTTGTAGGGTAGGCAGGAAGCTCTGCAAGGAATATGCCAGAGTGCAGGAACAGGTATGGTAACCATAGGTAGCGCTGGCACTGTTGGGTCACCACCAGGCAAAACACATGCATGGTTACTGCTCTTATATAAACATAACTGCCAAAAATAGAGGCACCAAGACCATTGGTTTGCCATCACTGAACTAAAGATTATAAACCGGAAGTGGGTTAATTATCTTGGTTAATCTACTCTGTGGATTCTAGAGAAACTCTACTTTTGAAAATAAAATCTTTTAACATTTTCCTATAGTTTTGATGAGAACAAAGATAAAATAAATCACTTCCATTATTTCTTTAAGAAATTATTTGTTTGCCTTTTTAAGCTATTCTTCAAAATAGAGGAAAGGAGAGTCTTTCCTCTTGCTATTTGCTTGGAAGGTCAGGCAGACTTTCATGTGGTTGTGAGCTGAGCTACTGGACTAGCAAATGAAAGAAAACAAGGCGAGAGAATGGCACCATTTTTTTGTGCCGAGTAGACTGATAAGAAATAACTGGAGAGTTGTCTTTTTGCTTCCTGAGTCTATAATAATTAAAGTATCTAGGCTTTGTTACAGAAAAACTGACTTAATTCAGATGAATTAAGGAAGAAGGAATAAGGCAGGGCTAGGGTTTATTAGGGAAAGCCTTAACTACCCAATATTTTATAGAAACAAATTATTATTACACTTAAGTACATTGAAAAAAAAACTCATCTGATCCTGTAAGGTGCCCTCCCCCTAAGCAGAACTGTCCTTGAGCAGACATTGGAGAGAGAGCCATATGGGGCAAACTCAGCCTTCAGCCTTGTTTTATTTGGAGTGTTGTGTGTTTTGCTTTGGTTTGGGTGGGTGCTTTTGTGTGTTTTGGTTTGGCTGTAGAATAGCTATTTAAAAACTTGAAGATTTCACACAAAATTCCCAGTTACTGGATTCTCTTGATAAGTGGGGCCGCCTGGCAGTAAGAGAGCTGAAGAGCAGCTGTCCCCACAGATGGGCTCCCATCGCTCTCCCACACACTCATCTTTACTCATTATCAGCACCTACTGGTGATCCTGGGAATTGAGGCAATTCATGTGAAACTAAAATCTACTTGCATTTGAACAATTACTATTTCAGAAAAGCCCATAAAAGAGATTGCTCTTTAAAATCAGTTGACTATTGCTCTTACAATCTTTTTTAAAAAATAACATGATTTGTTTAACAAAGCTTTTCAGTAAATTAAGTGTAAACTTTTGTTTTGCTCAAATTGATCGCAAGTTCCAAATTGAAGAAAGCCTGATTTTATAAGGGTTTACACTGTAAACTTTACAACATTGAGAGCTGTAAATCATTTTGTGGTTGAAACTGCTAAAAGAGACACGTGGAAGTGACATTTGAAATTTTTAGATTACGGGGACAATGCCCCTCCTGTTACCTGAGGATGTATGGGGTCGGAGAAGCTCCAGAAAAGAATCAGTGATGGCTGCAGCAATAATTTGCCGGAAAAGTGAACTCTCTCTTCAAAGGAGAGTCGCACGGCCACTGACACAGCTATTAGCCCTGATTGAAACACAATGAAAATGGAGGTCTGCAGCGGCTGTGTGTGGCAAAGAGCTTGTAGGCTTTGTGCTTCTGCGTGGTCACTGTTCATCTCCCTTCAGGTAAAACTCGAGTGAAAATATTCTACAGGAGACCAGGAGCTTTTTAGAGCTCCGCTGTTTAATGTGGTTGCCAGCAGCCACACATGGCTTATTTAGCAGGTGAAATGTGCCCACTCCAAATTGAGATATACTGATAGTACAAAAGAAACAGCAGACTTAGAATATTTAGCATAAAAAATTTGTGTGTGTGTGTGTGTGTGTGTGTGTGTGAGGAAAGGGCCAATGTGGGACAGGGAAGGAGGAAGAAAGAGGAGGGCAAGGACTTCCCCCTCCTCTGAAGTCCCACCTTCACACACGCCTGCCACCCTTGGCTGCTGAGAGCTCTAAAGCAGGTGCAGCTCCTGTCTGGTCCAGTGACCAGCCAGGCAAGTGTCGGGAGAATAGAGTTACCCTTCCTCGCCCCAGAGGCTTGAGTCAAATCCAGATTGGGCATTGCACCAGCTGGGGACCTGCACCAATCACTTCCCTGAGGTGAGCTCTGTCCTATTCTTGTAAAGCAGAGGTCCCAGTGGGTACCCCAGAGTTGCTCAGAAGACACACAACTCAGAGAAGGTGCAGAAAGAAAGTGCTTAGCAGGTGCCTGGCACTCAGCAAATGGGAGTTGTCTTACTGAAGTTGAGCTGATTTTCACTTTCACACATGAAAGCAACAGACCATTGCAATGTCATCCCAAATGGAACTGCAGTCTTTCCCATCTCACCGTAGATCTGTGGGTGCCACGAGACGCAGGTGACCATTTTCTCCGTTAGGTTATGAAGGTCGGTGAAGGACTGGTACTCCTTCAGGTGGGTATCGGTCTTGTCCCCAAAGGTGCTTTCTTCTTCTGCCAGACATTTCCAGTCATCAATAAATGTGTTTGTGATTTCATTCTGTTGCAGGGCTATTTCAACACTATTTGTAAAAAAAAGAAAAGAAAAGCAATGAAGACATTGGATTTTAGCACTCAGTGATATGCTTTCACTAGCTCTTCCTGCTTCATTTGCACCCCCTAAAATATTCTCAATTATATTTGGTAACGAAGGGTTAACCTCATGTGAAATAAGGACGTGAGAGAAAAACATTCAGGCAGTGTGCTACTCAGGACTTCTAAGAGCCTGCTGTTCAGCTTCCAGGATGTGGTTAGTGGGCAGCCTCTAGCACCTTCCCTGCCTCTGTCGGTTCCCAGGCCACTGAGCATGGCAGCTGTGAGGACACCAGAGCCCCTGGGCTCTGCCTCCAGCCGGGCTCCTCCTGCAGGCGGTCTCCCTCTGCAGCTCCCTGCTGGGCTGGCTGAGACTGTCTGAAGTGCTCCCTAAGGAATCCTCCTTCCCTTTCTTTATTGTTCACTGTGTATCCCCCAGTAAGCGTCCACTTTGAACTGGTCTTATTTGCCTCCTGAAAACCCCAAACTGACAAAAAAGGCAATTTTCTTAGCTATATATTCAGTACCAAGTGATTGTGTGTACTCATTATTTTATATTACCACATAATTAGAGTTGTGTGTGTGTGTGATTCAAAACAACAAATTAGAGATTCTTAAGGGGGAATTTGCAGTTTAGATGTGTGTGTGTGTGAGAGAGAGAGACAGAGACAGGGAGAGAGAGAGAGAGAGAGAGAGAGAGAGAACAGTGGTAGTGGTTTTAGTTGTCAACGCCTAGGAGGATCTAATGTGTTTAATCCCAATACTAAAACCTCCTGAAATGCACGAGATAGTCCCTAAAAGACAGAAGTATCCTGCTAAAAATACTCCACTTGCTTCTTGAAGAAACAATCTCTGTGCTAGGCTCATCTCCTAATAGTCTAAGGTCCCTGGCTTGACAGGCTCCTGTCCTACAAGCTACACTAAGTTACTCTACTATTTTTTGTCCCCTCCTTTTTGTAGGTTTGAAAGCTGCACTCACTCCCAAGGCCTTTAACAGCTGCCCCACCGAGAATTCCACCCACGGTTTTACCCTAACGATTTAAAGTCCAAATAGCCTACTGTGTGGTAAGCCGAAAGAGTGGCTGTAAATTAGGAATTTCCTAGAATAAGCAAAAAGCCATTTTATTTAGACAATCATACATAAACACCAAATATAATATATATGCCTCAAGATTGAGCAAGGGTACCATTTAATACTTGTGTCAGTAAACACTAACACTACCATTCACTGCTTAATTGAATAACCTGGGTTAAGTTCTTCTCGCCCTTCATCTCTCCAACAAGAGTATTTCCTATGCCTAGGGAGCTGTAAGAAGTGCAGAGCCACGGGAGTCACCCCAGACGAGGCAGAGCCTGCTTTTTAACCAGGTGCGTGGGGGGTGCGTATGCATATTAAAATTTGAATAACCATGGGTAGGGTAGGTTGGCACCCTGGAGAAACCAATTTCAAGTAGAAGTGTTTGTAAACATTTTCAAAATCTTCTTTATTTCTGTTTCAGCCAGACCAAGAATGGAATTCTGGGGGAGAAGTTGGAGAGAGGGCCTTTGCTCTGGTTTCCTGATTCTTCCCTGTCGGACTTAATGGGGACGTAATCTATAGGGCAGACATGAAGACAGTGTGTTTCTCTGGTTTCCTGTTTCTTGATTCCCCTGCACTCTGCCACCTGGGTCCCAAGGGTGATGAATTGCAGGCTGGCAAAACTGTTGTCCGAGCTAACGTCCACGGGTATCTTTTTTTTTAACCCCCAAATAAAAGTTTCTTAGTCGTTTTGTGACTCTCCTGGAAGTTTCTCTCCTCTAACATAATTTTCTTCTTTTGCAAGTCAGGCTTCCCTTAAGTTCACTTTGGGTAAAACGCTATGAAAAAGAACTCTTTTGTGAAAGAGCTCTTTTCCAGAACAAAAGTAGGGTTATATTAATTTAAACTAAAAAAAAAAAATAAGCCTTAAGCAGTGCTATAGTGGGAAGAATGGCAGTATTTATTCTTGGCCAGTGCTATTTTAATTCTTGTGCCCATTTCCGCTCTCTTCTTATAGTTCTGGCTTCTTCCCGTATCTCAGGGAAAGAGTTGTGCTCCTTCCTTCACACACACAGCAAATGGAAGGGAAGAACAAAACTCCAGACTAAAGATCATACACAATGTGGATAATTGAGAAATGACTACAGGCCATTTAGTTCCTTGAAACAAGTTATACAGAAACAGACTTCTCATTTTTAATATTCCTATTAGGAAAAATTTAAATACTTAATTTTGATAAAGGGAAAAAGAAACCTTAGGTTTTCTTGTCTCTTTCCTTTTTGCCCACATAGGAGAAAACTACAGCATGCTTCCCACGAGTGGCAAATAATTAATGCACTCTCTGCATCATTGATGAGTTTTTGAACTAGATTCTCCCAGGGCATGGATAATTTTCATGACATTTAATACAGCTGAAAGAACTAACGATGTTTTCTTAAAAGCAAAAAAGCTTAACTCGGACCATTTCTGAACTTGACCACCAAATATTTAATTATGGAACAAAATGGAAACCAGCCTATTGGGTACAAGTGGCAAACCTTTACATCACTGGTTCTACATCTCTGAACTCTGGTGTCAACGTGATGAGAACTTGTCAAGCTCTCTCTCTGGTCTGGAAGCCACCGGGCTCTGCCCAGGGTCCTAGTGCCACTGCAGAGGCATTTTGAAGACACCTCTCTTTCGGCGTCAGTAAGGGTGGCAGCAACACAGGAATTAGAGAGAAGGACGATGCCATCCCAGAAGTGCCTCTGAATTGAATTCAAGTTCTAATTTACAAAGGTATTTTTGTAAGTTCCTGACATCACCCTTGTAAGGATGGTCATTGTCATCCACGGCATCCTCACCTTTGTAATCGCACACAATTCAATGAAGCTAAGACGGGCCGTGCAGAGTGGAGAGAAAAACTTAAAATAAAAGGAACCATGGTAAATAAATGTTAATTTGTGGTTAGGAGAACATCCTTACACGTTCCACTGTATACTTCTTCCAGGTTTACACGGTTTGGGGTGGCCCTTGCTTGTGAGGTTTAAGATGCTGCTTAGGAACCGAGGTGAAAGAAAGACTGAGAATCTGTAGACAGTGTTATTTGCTTATGCACATCTGGTAACTGGCTTCATACCTGTGTAGATACCATGTATGGAACTGTATACCATGCTTTCAAAGACTATTATTATTAACTAACAATACACATTTTATGTTTTATATTCAAAAATTTAAAACACAGTTTTTACCTTATGCTCATGTTGTTAAGAAAATCAGCTAACGGCTTTGATTGTCTGAGTATTTCTTTTTCTTCTTCTAAAAATTCTCTTGGATAGTATTGTGTAATAGCGGTTTTGGGATATGCCCTAATATATTGAAAGAAAATTGAATAATAAATATTAGATCAAAGAAAAGCAAATACAGTCATGACAGGTCAAAGATTTATCTCTGTGACAGTATTAGGATATTATTTTATATTTAAATTTTATACATTGAATTTTTTATTGTAGACAATTGATATTGACCACCATTCAAACTATATGCATATTTCTCTCAAACATAATCAATAATCTCTTATTTAAAATAATAATTTAAATATCATTCTAAACTTACAGGAAATGTATAAGAAGGGTATAAGGAATTCCCATATACCCTTTACCCCCACTCATCAATTATCAACAAGTTGTCACATTTCTTTATCATTTTCTTTCTCTTCATTTCACTAAATCAGTGTTTCTTTACCAGTGCAGTCCTGTTCCACTCTTACACCCTGGGAACATTTGGCAATGTCTGGACACATTTTTGGTTGTCACAACTAGGAAGTGCCACGGACACCTAGTGACTGGAGCCCAGGGTGCTGTTAACCGCCCTGTGACACACAAGGCCCCTCCCCTCCACCAACAGATAACTACGCAGCCCCAAACGTCAGCAGTGTTGAGGTTAAGAAACTCTGCTCTAAATGTACGAGACTAGGAACAATGTACACGTGGGCAGCAACGGCGGCACAGTCTCTGGAGAAAAACTTACTCCAATCAGGCCGACCGCTTGCAGAGCTCACCCTCACCCTCCAACGCAACCCACGGCCTCGCACCTCTGGGCTGTGTCAGTCTCGCCTGCCAGACTGGGGAAGCTCCTTGATCTTAGAGTGTGGGGCTACAGAGAGGTCGCATGACACAGTCCTTGAGAGCGTGCACTCCGCCTGGCTGGCTGCCTTGGAAGCCCGATTCGATCACTTACTAGCTATGTGACCCTGAGCTAATTATTTAACCTCTCTGTGCCTTTTCTCATCTCTAAATAAAATTCTTCAGGTACCTTCTTCAGAGGTAGGGTTACTGTAAGAATTGAATGTGCGAATACATACAAAGCTTTTAAAAACAGTGCTAGCACATTTTAAGTGCTTAATAAACTATTAGGTTGTATTTAATCTGTGCTCTTAAAGCAAATGTCAGTAAAATGTCTCTGTGAGAGGTACCTGTACTGAATGAGAGTAGTCAAACAGAGGGCTAAAAAGAGATTTACTTATATTGAATACAATAATTCATCCTTTTCCCCCTGCCTAGATCGGTATCCATAGCAGACGCAGAGAGATGCACAGAAAGAATGTTGGCATTGGAACTGAAGAGACTTGGGTTCAAATCTTAGCTTCACCCTTTAAATTCTATCTCACAGGATTAAGAAATTATATGGCACCTGGCGCTTTCATCAAAGTAGCAACATGGCTAAGGGTCACTCTGATTTTTTAATGTGATTTGTGTTGTTGTCACTCAGCAAATCTACTCATTATTGATTCAAATTTAAATTGCTCCCAATATTGAGTTTTCATTTTTAACCTCTCTGCTTCAGGTTCTTTATCTGTAAAGTGGGGTAGTGCCTACCTCAAAGGACAGCTGTGAAGATTAATTGAGTTGACGTATGCAAAGTGCTTACAAAAATGCCTGTTATTGGTAAGAGTGCTTTAAACACTTGCTTTCCTTGTCATTATTCTTCGAACTTCACCTTCGATTTCTTTCTACCTCTTTCATCAGTCATATACCCCCATCTTCTCTTCCTCAGACCAGCTAATTTCCTAATCTTGGTAAGTGGTACCAGCATTCTCTGTCACCTAGATTTGAACCACTTGAGTCCCTTTGCTTTGTTTTTTTCACGTTGTAGGTCAAGACCTGCCCTTATTTCTCATCTGTTCATTCCAGCTGCGTAGAAACAAGTGTCGATTACTATCAGCCAGCAGCCACTGAGTGCCTGCTAAAGCCCCTGTTGCTGAAAGTTCCCTGTCCGTTTCTGAGTCCACCTCCTGAGTCTGCCCTGGCTGACTCATTCTTGTCACTTTTCTGTACCCTGGCAGGAACAGAAAAGAAGTCTCTAGTTGGCTTGGCTAAGAAATTTCTGCCAAAATCTAAGATTTATTGGTACTAATGTACCATCTCTCTCCTTCTAGTCTCACCCTCTCTTCTTGGTGTTAATGAATCTCTGACGTTCTAATTCTCTGCTTAGACTCGACTATCAATCCTTGTCTTTCTCTTCAACTGTTTGGTTCTGGCCTGTCTGTTCGTCTGCCTCCTTGGTTTCTGACCCATTTCTTATCCCAACCCCTGGATTCTATGTATGTGTGCCTTGACTTTAACTCTGCACTATGCACCATATAATGTAGATCTGAAAAGCTAGTTTTTTACTCTGCTCCACATGCTAAGCTTGATTCTCCTGGCCACAGTCTCTCTTGCTGATATTTCAGGGCTCTTCTCTTCTTCTGTTCTTTTTTCACAAGTATATATTACTCTTCTTAAAATATTTTTTTAAGATTTTATTTATTTATCTTTAGAGAGGAAAGGAAGGAGAGGAGGAGAGAAATATCAATGTATGGTTGCCTCTCGTGCATTCCCTGCCGGAACTGGCCTGCAACCCAGCCATGTGCCCTGACTGGGAATCAAACCATGATCGTGTGGTTCACAGGCCTGTGCTCAATCCACTGAGCTACACCAGCCAGGGCTCTTCTTAAAATATTTTTAGTTTATTATTTATTTTTAGAAAGAGGGGAAGAGAGAGAGAAAGAAAGGGAGAGAATCATCAGTGTATTAGAAATGCATCCATTGGTTGCCTCTCACATGCCCCAGCTAGAGACCTGGCCTGCAGCCCAGGCATGTGCCCTGACTGGGAATCGAACTGGTGATCCTTGGTTCACAGGCCAGCGCTCAGTCCACTCAGCCACACCAGCCAGGGCTCATGGCTTTTTTCTTAACAGTGAACCCAAGCCAGTCATCTATTCTGACATTCTTCCTTAACTTGATTTCTCTGCTTCTTCTTTGCTTTAACAGTCCTTTATTCCCCTCATTTAATAAATCTGTGCCAAGAACTGTCCTAGAAGTTGGGGATATAGACACGAACAAAATAGACCAGTTCCACTCTAAATTCTAAGTGGTAGGTGGGAAGAAGGTGAGAAAAGAGAGACAAGTGATAAAAGTGCCATGAAGAAAAAATACAGTAAGGGGACAGATAGAAATGGGGGTTGCTGCTTTTATAAAGGAATATTGAGGAATTCCTCTTTCAAGAAGAGATCTGAATGAAGGAGGGAATGATCCCTAAGGATGGGAGAACAGCAGCCTATGTAGAGGAACTGTGAGCACAAACACAACAGGTACGAGTATGGTTGGTGAATTTAAGGAACAAGGAGCCACTGTGGCTGGGAGGGGTGAGCCAGGGGAATTATGGGAAAGGAGGGCAGAGGGGCAAGTGGGATTCAGCTTAGTCTGGCTCTTCTATGGAGAACAGAATGCAGGAGGGCAGGGACGGGCAGAGGAAGTTCGGTTCACAAGCATTACAATAATCCACAAGGAGGTGAGGATGGCTTGGTACAACATGACGGCAATGAATATATTTTGAGGGCAGACCTAACAAAATCCAAGGTTTGGGGTCTGAGTAAGTACAAGAATATCATTGCCACTTACTGAAATGAGGAACATTCAGTGACTTTCAGATGTGGAAGTAGAATTTTTTTAAAAAAATTGTTTTGGGGCATGCTAAATTGGAGACCCTTATTTTACATCCAACTAGGAATATAAGCATGTGGAGTTCAGGAGAGAGAGTGAGGTTGAAGGCATAGATTTTGGGAGCCATGAGCAAGCAGAGAATGGGTAACAACAAAGGACTGGATAAATTCACTCAGGGACTAAGAGTAGTTAGAGAAAACATCTAAAGGTGTTTGCCTGGGGGAATCCTCAAATATTTAGAAGTTGGGAAGAGAAGGATCCAGTGAGACTGAGGAGGAGCTGTCAGTGAGTTGGGAAGTATACAGTAAGTGCTGTCCGTAAGCCAAGCGGAAATGTGCCATAAGGGGGAGAAATAGTAAACCAGGTTAAATGCTGCTGAGAAGCAGAGAAAGAGGGGGTATTACAATCGGATTGGCAATCAGACCATTCTCCGATGGTGACCTAAAGCCTGTTTAGAATGGGCTCAAGACAGAGTGGTAGGTGAGGAAGTGGAAGTAGAGAGTGTGGACAACCGCTGTGAGGAGTTTTCTTGCAAAGAAAAGCAGAAAAATTAGATGATAGCTGAAAGGGTCAAGGGTCTTATTTGTTTGTTTGTTTGAATGGTGGGAGTTACAGCTCTGTCCTTCCATGTCTCTTTCCACTGTTCCTCTCAGTTTACTGCCACCACCTTACTTTTGACACTGGTCACATTTTCACCTGTTTAATGACAGCTGACTCCTACTTGGCCAATTGCTTCCACACCAGGCCTATTTCCCCTCTGCTTTCCAATACGTACTGCCTGGCCCATCTGATTTTAATACCTTACCGCCTTGCCTCTCTCTTTCGCTTCAGAATTTGGCAAAGTCCCCTACCGTCTGCCACAGAGAAACCACTCCTCTGTCCAACCCCGCCACCCACTTGGCTGTACTGAGGCTGGGCTCCTCGAGGTCCCACGCAAGCTCTGTTCTTCCCATTCTCTTGAATTAAAAAAAATTGGGGCTGCTTTCCCTTTCTCCAAATTATATGTAACATTTGTGGTTTTTCTTTTATAAATCTAAAATCATTTCAAAATAAAATGTTTTTTACTTCTAAAATATACAGCTTAGCTAAATATACCTCCAAATTCATACAACATTCAAAGCTCAGCTCTAAACATTCCCTTGACCATCCATTTCCCATCAATTAACTCACAAACTACATTTAAAGAGCTTGATGCTTGAAATGTTGTTTGTAGCCTTCAAGTGCTCTGGGTCTAGGCTGACAGACAGGTAAGCAGATGAGTACAATATGAATCCTCAGTGCTGTGATAAAGATACCTTTAAGGTCTAGCGGGGTCCCAGAGGAGGGAGCGATCAACTCTACCTGGTGTTCCCAGGAAATCACAGAGAGGGCACTGAACTCAAAGGGTAAAGAGGGACAAGTTGGACAAGGCAGGGAGGGGCATTTTAGGCAGAGCAACAACATTGGCAAAGGCAGGAAGATGCGGAAGAGCGAGTGTTCTGGGAGATGGAAGCAGAACAGGGCCAGAACACAGAGGACTTGTTTGGGAATGGAGTGGGGGAGGGGGAAGAGGCTGGCGAGGCCAACGATGCCTTGACAGGGAAGAAGAACTTTATAATGCTGTCCCAAGGGCTCTGGGTGTGATGGGGGTGGGGCAAAGAGGAGATTTAGACAGTGAAGTAACACAACCTGATTTGGTGTGCAAAATGATTTAGGTAGAATGGAACAGGTAGGAGGCAATTGTAATACTCCAGGTGAAAGCAGTATTATAATTATTAACAACACCCATCATTTTCACCCAGTCTTATATACTTATACCACATTTCCCTATTAAGATTTCAAAAAGGCATAGTTGAAAGCAATTCAACTTCCTGAACTGACTCTATAGAGATCTATATCATCATCATCAATTATTTCTATTATAAAGATCTCTTGAAATAATCCTGGACATTGCTAGATTTTACTGTCATTGCCTTTGAAAATACATAAACCCACTGCATACTTACCATCTTGTCTGAGTACTTGTGTCCATGACTTGGGGGATTGCTTGCATGCCAACATCTTTCTCAAGTTGCTTAATAACAAAATTTCTATCTGGGTAGGCTGTACATTCAATATAGCCATCTTTCACACTAGAAGCATTCTGGTCACTAAACTTAATCGGTGCACCAAATTCATGTCGTTTTCGAGAAATCATATATGTAATCTGCAACACAGGTAAGCAGTAAAGGTAACATAATCAGTTCCCTGGAGAAAAATGGATGCGTGGCAGCCTACGTGATCTCTGTGTATAATTTCTGTGCACCCTCAAGCCCCATGGGTTTTTTGTTCTCTGGCCACCCCCTGCTGCTGTTCTGTGAGGCACTGCTCCAAGGCTACGGGGACCATTTTTACTGCAGGTACTAAGAGCAGAAAGTGACTGGCTATTTACATCACAACCCATCCTGGACTGGTAGGAGACATTTGGGAAGCTCATCTCTCTTGCTTCTCTTCTGGACAACTCCGAGGTGTCATTTACCATCCAGAGTTCCCTGAGGGGCTCTGGCTGAAGTCTTCCCTCTGCAGAAATTTTGCCTGAGATTGCAACCTTGCAGGGATCTTGCCAGGGCCCCCTCCCACTGGTTTACCTGTTTTCTCACGGGACACTCACATCACTCACATCCAACTCTTCTCAAGGGCTGCTCTGGCAATGCCTCTCTGTTACAGGGCTGCTAAACCAAATACCACGGATGGCATTGGGTGGCTAAAACAATAGGAATTTATTCACTCACGGTTGTGGAGGCTAGAAGTCCAAGATCGAGGTGTTGGAGCTTGATTTTTAATGTGGCCCCTGAGGGAGAATCTGTTGCTTGTCTTTCTCTAGCTTCTAGTGGTGACAGCAACCCCTGGTGTCCCTTGCCTTGTAGATATCAGCACTCCAATCTCTGCCTCCTTCTCAAGAAAGTTGTTCTTTCTCCCTGTGTCTCTGTGTCTTCATATGGCCCTTTTTATAAGAACCCCAGCTATCAGAATAGCACCCTCCCACTTCCCAATAGGTCACCTTCTGAGGTTCTAGGGGTTAGGACCTCATATCTTTTAGGGGGTGGAGATAGTTCAATCCATAATGCATACCTAAGACAAAGACCATTCGTCTATCCAAAGAGAAACCATGTGACTATAGCAAATATGAAAGCCTCACAGGTCCTTCAGGAACAAATATTATTCAGCTACAGGGAGGCGATGACTAGAGGTAACAAATCAAGCCTCTGACCTGTTTCGTAGATTCCTTAACTGATTCTTCCTCGATCTCTTTTTCACTGCCCAAAGAAATCCACGGTTTAGAGCAGGGTGGCTTATAGGTAAATATTTCTTCAGGAGCAAGCTCTTTAAATTCTTTATGTTCCTCCTGTTCTTCTGGGACTTCTGGGGGCTAGAGTAACACAAATAACATTCTAAAATATATGACCAAATTTAGGTTATAGCTGCATCTATATGTTTTGCAACAAAGTTTACTTTTATATAAATTCACTAAGTGCTTCTGTATTATTTTTATTCTTTGTTGGTTCATGCTCTTCAATTATGAGAAGGAAACCAAGCAAAAAAGAAAAAGGAAGAACAAGGAACAAAACAAAGATATCAAGGATACAGACAGAATATGACAGAATAAAAAATGGGAGAGTAAAAAAGGAAAAGATGTGTGATAATAAGACAGCATTTACTGTACACCTTGATAAATATGGACTACTAAAACTGAATGTCAAATATAAAACTAGCTCCCTCTGACTTAATAAAATTTCTTTTGATAACAGGATTATGAGTATGAATAAACATGATATACGTTAAATAATAAGTGAATATTTTAAAATCAAGATGTCCACAAGAAGATACATAGAGACACATGTTGACATATCAAAACCTATATCTATATCTCTATAATCTATCTATCTATAAGTTGAGTAACTATCAATAGAAGTGAACTGATACCTTGTGTTATCATCATAAAATAAAATCCCATAAGGCAGTTGCAATAAACAAACTTAATCAGTATATATATGTGATATCTAAATATATCAACATGGATAGTGGCCTAGAATTTTATAATTTAATGAAAAACAAAAATTGGAGAATGATTTGCATAATTTTATGTGACTTTTGTAAAACAGTAATAAAATACTTTATTTGTGGAGCATGCATATATGGTAAAAACATAAAACCATGGACAGGAAGAAAATATAACAACTTTTGAATAATGGTTCCTTGTAGAGAGAAGTGGAATTCCAGAGGATACAAGGGGGAGTGAAGCCCTATCTATTATATTTTATTTCTTTAAAAAAATATAGTAACTACGATCAGACATTTAATGTTTGTTAATTCTGGGTAGTGACTGTGTGGATATTTGTTATACTACTCTCTGCATGTTTCTATATGTTTGAAAATATTTCACTATACACAGTCATGCGCTGTATAATGACATTGTGGTCAACGATGACAATCCCATTAGATTATGACGGAGCTAAAATTTCCTATCACCTGGAGATGTGGTAGCTGTGGTAAATTCATAACACAATGCATTTCTTACATGTTGGTGGTGATGTTGGTGCAAACACATCTATTGTGCCATCAGACATATAAAAGTAGAGCACATACAACTATGTACAGTACATGATTCTTGCCTATGATAATAAACGAGTACTGTTACTGGTTTATGTATTTACTATACTTTTTATCATTATTGTAGAATGTACGCTTTCTGCTTATTACCAGAATAGTTTGCTATAAGACACAACAGGCCGAGGTACCTCGACAGCAACTGCAAACATCTCGAGTTTACCGCATATCTTGATTGCATCATTTTGTCTTGCGCTTGATTTAATCTCGTGTTGTTTGAGCGGTAACGGTAGCCTAGAAGCAACAGGCTGTACCATCTGGGATTGTGTGGGTGCCCCCTGTGATGTTTCCATAATGAGGGAATCACCTAACGACACATTTCTCAGATGTGTGTGTCCCTGTGTTTAAGCAGCACAAGACTGATAGGAAAAATTTAAACACAGAGAAAAACAACCATAAAAATAAAATTAAAAATGTTAAGGCTAAGTAAAAGATTACTTTTAGTTTAAAAAGTGTTAGATATTTCGAAATTCTCTGCTTTCCTTTATTTTTCTTGGTTATTGAACAACCACTCAAAACCCTCTGTCTACCTCAGTTTCACCAAACCTCCTCACAAGAATGCCAGATCAGAAGGCGAGTCTCAGGAAATTGTTACCTTCCATGACCACTTTAAAAAGAAAAACCCACCCTAAAGGTGAACTGATATTTTTCTTTGGAAATTACCATTCTCTTATTTTCTGCTTCCCTCTCCATCAACTGTCCACTGACCAAGTCATCCTTTCAAAATTCTGCTTTTAAATAATCATGGCAAATGTTTATGGAGTACTCAGCTCTGTGTCAGGCACTATACAAAGGCTTTACCCTGTATTCATTCATTTAAGTTTCACAGCAGCTCTGGAAAGGGATATTCCTGGTGCCACTGTGTTTACGGGTGAGTGTGCAGCAACCTACCCCAAGCTATGCAGATGGTAAGAGGAGAGCAGTGGTGCTCCAGATTACCTGTTTCGGCTTTCATTGGGTCAGTAAAGCAAATAAGCAGAGCACCTGCCACCTTGAGATGTTTGACTTAGTTCATCCCAGTTACTGCTCACCTCCTCTCGGTGCCAGCACCTCCTCTCGGTGCCAGAACCTGGTCTAGGCCCCAGGGCAATGGAGCTGAACAAGAAGGATCACAGCCAAGCACAGGTGTCCCCCAAAGGTGCTGCTTCCTTCTGACACTCCACAGAACACACAGGCTTGGGTGTGCTTACATTGAAATAGAGTTCCTTGCCCTCTTCAGTTCCAACTATATAAAAGTTAAGTCCATATTTGAAGTCCTTGTCGTGAACAAGCAGAATCTCATCTCCAGGATATGCCTAAAGGAATTTAATCAAAAGAGAAGGTTATAGAACATTTCATCCAAAAGCAACAGAATATACAGGAGTCAGCGAAAGTAGCCTTATAGTTGTTTGTATGGAAAACAATACAATAAGTAATAACTAATAATACAAGAATAAACTGTGCTTTATATACACCTGGAAACCTACTTTGCCCACCCCTGTACATTCTTCTCAAGGGCACATGGAACATTTTAAAGGCTACATGATATGTTAGGTCACAAAACAAGTCTTAATAAATTTAAGATGATTAAAATCATATCAAGCGTATTTCCTGATCACAATGGCATGAAACTAAAAATTAATTATACAAGGAAAACTGGAAAATTCACAATATGTAGAGATTAAACAGACAACATACTACTGAATAATAAGAGAGAGCCAATGAGGTTAATGGCATCCAGTGGCCATTCAATTTATTCAGACATCAGCACAAAACTGATATTTCTCTCTCCCTGGCTGGCACAGCTCAGTGGACTTAGCATGGGACTGTGAACCAAGGGGTCACTGGTTCAATTCTCAGTCAGGGCACATGCCTGTAGGTCCCCAGTAGGCGGCACATGAGAGGCAACCATACGCTGATGTTTCTCTCCCTCTCTTTCTCCTTCCTTTCTCCTCTCTCTAAAAGTAAATAAAGAAAATCTTTTAAAAATTGATATTTCTCTAACCAATAAGTCATAAAAGATAACCATAGTTATCTTTGGTTATCTTACGGTTATCATAGTTATCTATGTTCAGTCTTAGTGCTAATTTATGGCTAATAAACCCAAATTGCAAACTAAAAAATTGAGTTTTTATTAACTCTTAAAATGTTTTTAAAACGCAATAGGTCTAAATAGAGACATGTATTAAGCAATGATATTTTCATCAGGAAAAAAAAGAAGCATTTCTTATATGTGGCTTTATGCTCTGTTGCATGCTAGCAGACAAATCAGGACCACAGTGATGAACTAAACAATTAAAGCAGTATGGGAACACAAGAATAGATTCCCACTCTAGTTACAGCTGGGCACGGATTAGTTTTCCTGGGTGTGCAGTAAGGCATTAACTAGTAAGTGTTTGCTTTTCATACAGAATCACCAAGCAGGATTCCCAAGAAGGTGTGGGCAAGCTAGTCTTTGTACAAAGTCAAGGCAAATGCCAGATTTGAATGCAGCAATCCCTGCAACTTTCATTGTTATGTACCAGGAACCCCTTGAAGCAAGACTGAAAAAAAAAGAGGGATGTTGTGCTTACCTGGATAATTTTTTTGACTGGGTAGAAATCAGACACTGCAGCTCTGTTGGAAAAGTCTGCCAAAATATCTTGTTTTTTGAGAAGCTTATAAGGTTGTTCATCTGTCAGGTCTTCCTCTATGCGGCAGTTAAATATTTCTTGGGTCTTGGTGGTTAGCACTAATGGATAAATTTCTGGATGGCCTAGGGAAGACAAAGTCAAATTTTGACATTGAATGTAACCATTTTAAATACTAGCAATGGGAAACATGCAATTGTTTGTTCTAACTAGTTGTCTTGGTTAAAATTTTTAAAAGACTTTAAAATATCCCTTTTAAAGCAAGTCTATCCATTACAAAAAAGTTAAAAAAGATAAAAAGGAAAATAACAGTTACCCATAATACTGCGTCTCCAGGGAGAACCTCTACTTCCTTCTAGCCACTCCATGTGTAGTACCTTACATGACATTTTACATCCTGCCTTTAATACTTATGTCAAAAGTATTTTACTAGGATATTGTGTAATCTTTCTAACATATTTTAAATTAATATAACTCTGCAGCATAGTTTTTAATAGTTCTGTTGTTGAAAAACATTACCTTTCCCCCTCATTTCTTTATAATGATTGTAAACAACTCTACAAATGGGTATCTAATGTATCATTTTTTTAAATCATATTTCAGATTTTCTTAGGATATTTTTTAAAATTGAAATTATTGGTCCAAAGGAGTGATCACCTTGTCAGGCTCTGTCAAGCCTGTATTGCTTTCCTAAAGCATCCCCCAACCCCAACCCCTCCCCTGATGCTCTCTCTCATGAGGTGACCTCACTTCCTACCTTGAAGAAACAATTCTGTGTCTGTACAGCACAGGACTCTGGCCCTCCCGCAGTCCTGTCTCCCAGCTGATTGGTACAGGCGCCACCTTTCCATCCTCCCCTTCTCTCTGGAGACCTGCTGGCCCCTCTCCACCCTTCTTAGACTTCGAGGCCTATTCACTTTTCCTTGCCCTTCACCTTGTCCTGCCTCTGGGCTGTCCTGCAAATCTGCATGCTGAGGAAGAGAGGAATGGAAACCTCTTGAACCCCGCTTCCCTCTTCTTCAGAGGGCATGCCTGGGACTGAGGAACCACGGGACTGAAAAGGGAGTCCCTACCCTACCTTTCTCCCCACTTCCGGGGGTTTGCTAAAATGACTTCTTTGGGAAGTCAGTAGCTGTAAGATGTGAAGAATGCTGATTTTCCCTCAGCATGCAGATTTGCCCTATGGTCTCCCATTTTGAAGAAGCCTTCTTTGACCTTATGTAGGTACTTCTGCTCCTTAGGGCTCCTTCTTTTCACAGTTAAACTTGTCACTCCATTCTTCACATCTTACAGCTACTGACTTCCCAAAGAAGTCGTTTTAGCAAACCCTCGGAAGTGGGGAGAAAGGTGGGGTAGGGACTCCCTTTTCCGTCCCGTGGTTCCTCAGTCCCAGGTACGCCCTCTGAAGAAGAGGGAAGCGAGGTTCAAGAGGTTTCCATTCTCTCTTCCTGTTGTTCCTGTCCCTTTCTTCCCCACCCCAGGCCAGTCCTTGGCTGCAGGAGGCCCTTGGACAGGGGGTGGAGGAGAATAGGTATCGGCTTGCCTGTTGTCATCCCCTCTAACAAGCCTTCTTCTCATTTTCTTATCACGTCAGCTTCAGGCACCCCAGTCTCAGCTTTGCACCTGCCCCCAGAACTCCCTGCCCAAATCCATTCTCCCAGAGTCCCACCGTCACTCATTCCCCTCCAAGCCCTACATGCCTGGATGTCCTGATAGCCTCCCTCCCAGTGCTCAACAGTGTGTCAAGGGGGCAGTGCATGTGGCCTCTCACACTGGAATTCTGAATTTTCCCACACAAACATTTACCCCTCACTTCATGGCTCTGTGGTACAGTTATCCAGGTAATTTGGGGGTTTTAATGACTATATGCATAACACTGGTTATATATATGGAGATGTATTCCAAATTGCAATCTGTTGGCATAATAAGCATTTGGAATACAACTTGTTCATAAATTACAGGCAACTGCTCATTTTCACCTTCCTCAAAGTGATAACCCTAACTTTTGGCGTATAGAAGACGCTCCATAAACAACTGTTGAGTTTATTAGTTTACTCACATACAGATTATCCCTGTGAAAACATTCTGCCAAGGATAATTTGTAGTGTCTAATGCATAAAAAGTTCTGCAGTTTTGCCTTTCAAAACCACTAGGTGGAACTGTGAGGCCCGAGAACGGAGGCATTCGCAAAGGCCAGAAAGCCCTCTGCCACCCAAAAAACGGAAGACAGTGACAAAGGTTGTTTGCTAAATGTCACCTCCCCCCACCAAACATGTTTCAAATTCCACTAGCTGGACATTTTTTCCCTAAAATGGACTCTATCAAGGAAACTTTAACATAGGCTCTAACTTTCCTTTATCTGGTAGTAAAACTAAGAGACTCTTTCTCATTGCAAGTAGCAATCAGTGATAACTTCAGGCAGCTGGTAGCCAACAGACCACACAAAACTCCGACAGTCTGCTGCCTTCCAGTACCACCTGCACAATGGCCAAACTAAACGCAGGTAGGCCTGATGCTTCCGGCCACTCCCAAGGATCGCTGGCAAAATTCAATAAAGAATGCTGTTATTCAGGCTTTGACGTCTACACTGAAGACTGCACCCCAGGCATCCAACAATGAGGCTATGGTGATGAGCAGTGAGGTAGGCTAAATGCTACTGGCCCAGCAGAGTGGGATGCTGGTTGCTCTGGGTGCGTCAGAAAGATGACGGGGCAGAGGAGAAGGCCTACAGGGCTGCCTGAAGCTTACAGAGGTCAGGGTCCTGCCACAAGGGCAACACCTGCTGGCTAGGGTGCTGGGCTAGGCTGGCGAGTGCCTAACAATGTGGGTGAATCATAACCATGTTAATTATTGTAACTTCTTGTTGTTGTTTTTTTATTCTTAGTGTTGATTTTCCACAAGCAAGATCTGGACGCAATTCTTTGAGGCATCAGCCAGGTATAACACATTTTATTGCAAAAGTAAAAATTTCTAAGCCTTCATGTCAAGAGAGACTGTGGAGGGTAGGTTTTCCCAGGATTTTTTCCTTCACATCTTTTATTGTCATTCAAGTACAGTTGTCTCCATTTCCCCCCCCACTCCCCCAACCCCAGCCATCCCCACTTCCCATCCTTGATCCTACCCCTCTTTGGTTTTGTCCATGTATCCTTTATACATGTTCCTGAAAACTGTTTCCCCCTCCCCCCTCCCCCCGTTACCCCCTCCCACCTCCCCTCTAGTCACTGTCAGTTTGTTCTTAATTTCAATGTCCAATTACGGTAACTTCTGTAGGTAACCTGCTGAATGCCAGGCGCTGCTATCAGCTCTTTTCATGGACGGTCAATTCATTTAATGCTCACAACAGTCTGGGCTGGTTACTGTAATTGCCTCCATTTTTTAAGCTGAGGAAACAGAGGCCTACAGAGTTCAAACACCACATTCAAGGTCAGGAGCTAGGAGTTGGAAACAGGGGAGCTGAGGTTCAAACTGAGGTCCCTGCACCCTTACTGCCACGCTCTACTTTCTCACTGATGTGCGAATGACAGGGGACCCCAAGAGTCGAAAAATGTTAGTTTAAGGTAAATAGGAATAAGCCTGGTAGGTAATGAATATGTTAAAGTGACTTTCAGAAACTGCAGGATGCGGCCCACCCTCTGGCTCCCGGGGAGATGGGTGACCTCCTGGGGCACAGGCAAGGGACATCTGAGCCATTGTGTTCCAGGAAGAGGCAGACAACTGCCCACCCAGAGACAGCTGACCACCTAGGGTGAGAACACTGCAGTTTTTTAATCTAATTTTCCCTGAATTTCAAAACCCCTCACTGCACTTTGTTCTCTGTTATAAAATGGCTGGCTTGGAAGGAAATGTAGGATGGTCAGTTAGGGTACGAACCCGTGTCTTCTCAGATCTCCAGCCATCTGAATAAAGCGCCCACAATGATTCAATCCCTGTCTCAGTATACTGGGTTTGGTAGGTGACAGGCAGCATGAACACCTCCAGCTTTTCTGGTTTCATGAACACAGCAGAGCATAGGAGAGGGTCCTGCTCCTTCTCCACACACAGTCAGAGGTAATAGGGGTTACATTCCTCAGGATGCAGTGAATGGCAGTTATTTACCTAGTAGACCAATGGAGCAGGGGCCGAAAACAGACTCAAAGTCTACACAACTCTCTCCTCAGAATCTTACTGTGTAACAGGGAAGAGGCCTTGGCAATATACGTTATGTGCTGTACATTGAAACAGAATTATTTTAAATAACTTCCATGCATGTCATCTGTATCTTTTCAAAAACATTTTGGTTGCTGTTTACATTTTCAAAAACAGTTTTATTGAGATTTAACTGACAAATAATAAACTACATGTATTTAAAGTGTAGGATTTACTAAATAAATGCATGTACCCCCGAAATCATCAGCACAATTGAGATAAAGAACACATCCATGATGCCCCAAATTCCTCTTGCCCCTTCCTCCCAACACCCCTCCCCATCTCCAGGCAACCAGCGATCTACTTTCTGATACTATAAATTATTTTTTCTATGGGATATTTGTAAGTGTAATTGCAAAGTATATGCTCTTTTTGTTTTGTCTTCTTTTACTCAGCATAATTATTTTCAGATTCATTTATGGGATTGTGTGTAGCAATTGTTCATCCTTTTGTGTTTCTAACTAGGATTCCACAAAAGAAAAAAGTCGATTAGGGAAAAATTTAAGATTTATAGCTTTGGGTGTGGTATCTCAAGTTCACAAGATTTTCTCCCATGTTGTCTTCTAGAAGTTTTGTAATACTTGGTATTATATTTAGGTTTCTGATCCATTTCTAAGTATATTTTATTGATTATGCTATTACAGTTTTCCCAATGTTCCTCCCTTTATTCTCCCCCCTTTATTCATGCCATGGGTTATACATATATAAGTTCTTCAAGTTCTCTGTTTCCTATACTATTTTTGACCTCTCCCCATCTATTTAATGCCTATCAATTATGCTTCTTCTCCCAGTACCTTTTCTCCCCTACTTCTCCCTTCCCCCTCCCCACTGAAAACCCTCCATGTGATGTCCATTTCTCTAACGCTGTTCCTCTTCTATTGTTTGCTTAGTTTTTGTTTTTGTTTTTTTTCTTTTCTTTTAGGTTCATTTGTTGATAGTTGTGAGTTTTTTGTCATTTTATTGTTCATAGTTTTGATCTTCTTTTTCTTAGATAAGTCCCTTTAACATTTCATGTAATAAAGGCTTGGTGATGATGAACTCCTTGAACTTGACCTTATCTGGGAAGCAATTTATCTGCCCTTCCATTCTAAATGATAGCTTTGTTGGAGAGAGTAATTTTGTATGTAGGTCCTTGCCTTTCATGACTTTGAATACTTCTTTCCAGGCCCTTCTTGTCTGTAAGGTTTCTTTTGAGAAATCAGCTGACAGTCTTATGGACAGGCACTCCTTTGTAGGTAACTGTTTCCTTTCCTCTTGCTGCTTTTTAAGATTCTCTCTTTGTCTTAAATCTTGGGTAACGTAATCATGATGTGCCTTGGTGTGTTCCTCTTTAGGCCCAACTTCTTTTGGACTCTCTGGGCTTCCTGGACTTGCTGGAAGTCTATTTCTTTCACCAGATTAGGGAAGTTTTCCTTTATTATTTGTTCAGATAAGTTTTCAGTTTCTTGCTGTTGTTCTTCTCCTTCTGGCACCCCTATAATTCAGATGTTGGAACCTTTCAAGATGTCCCAAAGGTTCAAAAGTGTCTCTTCATTTTTTTGAATTCTTATTTTTTCATTCTGTTCTGGTTGGATGTTTATTTCTTCCTTTTGTTCCAAATTGTTGCTTTGAGTCCTGATTTCCTTTCTGTCACTGTTGGTTCCCTAAATATTTGACTTTATTTCATTTTGGGTATCTTTCATTTTTTGACCAAGCTCAATCAGTTCTATGAGCATTTTGATGACCAGGGCTTTAAATTCTCCAACAGATATGTTGGCTATCTCCTCATCACTTAGCTCTCTTTCTGAAGTTTTTTTGCTCTGTTCTTTCATTTTGGCCCTATTTCTTTGTTGGGGGCCTCTGTTAAGCTGTAAGGGGGCAGAGCCTTAGGTATTCACCGGGGCAGGGCAGTCCTCCTTGCTGCACTGTGACAAGCCTGTTGGAGAGGGGCCAGAGAGGGCACAATGCAGCTTGCTTACTGGGTTCTAGCCCACTTTCCAACAAACTCTCATGTGAGACTGGAGTTTCTCCCACTGCGGTAACAACCGCAGTCTGCAGCCAGCTCTGAGTCACAGTTTCCCCTTAAGTCAACCCTGCTGATTCAGACGAGGAAATGCTCTCCCATCTTGTTTCAGCTCTCATACTGGAAACAAGTGTCCTTTCCCCTGTCTAGTTAGTGCCACATTGTCCACATTTTTGTGCTTTTTATTGGTGACTTTGTTATTTAAACAGAATACCCAAGTGTGGTGCTGAAGTGCTGTATAATGTTCCTAAGCACAAAAAGCCTGTGATGTGCTTTGCAGAGAAAATACATATACTAGATAAGTAGGGTTAAGGCATGAGTTATAGTGCTGTTGTCTGTGAGTTCAGTGTCAATGAATTAACAATGTATATTAAAGAAAGTGTCTTTAAAAAGAAACACATGTAAAGTGTTATATATTGCTTGGTTAATGAAAATGTTATGAGCAGAGGGTCATGGGAACCTGTATATTTCCCCTAAGAGCAATGGCTCAGTGTTTGCTCATTCAGTGTCCATAGCAACTGTATGGACCTTCCATAAATAATGAGCATCAACAGCACTTTAACTTCAGAATTATGGTAAGTGCTATGAAGGCAAGGGTACTCGGTGAAAGACAGGTCTTCAGGAAATGCCTCTTCCAGAGATGGGTTTGGAATCAGGATCTGAATGATGAGGAGATAGTTGCATAAAGATCTGGGGGGAAATCTAACCAGGCTCCTGAGGCAGGAGCAAATGTAGTATGTTCTGTGCTAGGCAAGACTGGCAAACCACAGGCAGGTGAAGAGAGTCAAGAGAAAAGATCAGCGAGGAAGGCAGAGCCAGGACCACGATAAGGACAAAGAAAAGCCACAGGAGAGCAGGCAGGAGACATGGCAAGTTCCATGTGTAGAATGGATTGAAGGATGCTGAGTGGAAGCAGTGATACCAGGTAGGAGCTAAGCAAGCCATCTAAGTGAGAAATGTGGAGGCTTGGACTGAGGTAGTAGATGTGGAGATAATGAGAAATGGATGGTTTTGAGATATATTTAAGAGGTGGAATTGACAGGAGCCAAGATGGTTTAAATGGCAGTGGGGAGGTGTTGAGGGAGAGAATGGGGGCAAAAATGACTCCCACCTTTCTGGGTGGTACATTCGTTACTTCAATAAATGTGTATCGGGAGGCATGGCCTGCTCCAACGCCACTTACTGTTCACTGACATCCTCCACTGTCTCCCTACCTCTACTCTCCATGTCTCCACCCCTGTGCCACCCAGGCCCAGCCCATCCCCCTCCCCTTCTCATTCTCAGATGGGTGCACCAGCTCCCTAGCCATTTTCTGCTCTGCCCTCGCCACTGCCTTTCTCAACAGAGTAGTCAGGGCGGCCCAGTCAAAACAAAGTCAGATCACGTCACTCCTCTGCCAAAGTACCTTCCATAGCTGTCTATCCTGTATTTGGTCAATAGCCAAAATCTTGACAATGGTCTACAAGGTTTTAGAGCTTCCTCTTTCCACCTTCACTATTTCCTCTGTTCCCAGATGTGAAGAGCATCATCTAGTTCAAGTCTAACAGAACGTTCCAACAACAACAAAAATAAAAGACTTGTTAGTTATTTAGCCTCTAAAGGTAGGACCAACGTTAGTTCGGTTGTCTAAGTTCTAGGTTTGTTTTGGCTTAAAAATCAGCCTTCCTCCTTGAAATAGTAGAATCTTACTGTGAAGTACAGATAAATATTGTTTATGAGCCAGAGTTTTAAAAAATATTGTTCTACTAAAAGTAATAACTTGCAGTTTTATACTTTATAATTACAGAAGTTCTCTCAAAAATCATTCAATTTGGATTTTGAAGGGACTAGTTGCCTGAGTCTATTTCTCAGTTTTTCTCTCTCCCACTCTTGCTTGTTATTCTTTCTTTAAACATTTTCATTGTATATTCTAAATGACCTGATGTCATTTTAGCCCATGTGCACTTTGATTAATCACTTCAATTTACAACATTTTCACTTGCTTATTAGATATTGAAATATTGTAACTGGGGGCAATTTCTAAATTGTATTCCACTTACCCATGCTCTCCATGTTTATGGGTTCTTCTTCTTCACCAACTAGAATATAATAAAATGATGTCAAATTTATATTTTTTGAATCGAATAAATATCTTAGTTTATTACATTTTTTTAACCAGGTCTCAAAACACAAAATATAAATGCAAATATACAATACATTCTTAAGCTTATTTTATGAATAATTAAATAGACAGAATCTGAATAATTGCCCTTCCCATAGAATTATCTCTTAATGATATGTTTTCTATGGCATTTATTTGATAGTATAATGAAATAAATACAAAGTAAGAATAAATGCCCATATTTGAATCCCACTTATGTTAGCGTTTTTAAAACCAAAATATTTAAGTGTAATACATAAAACCATGAACATTTTTGTTGCTAACATATGTACAAATACTAAAGCCATTAAAAATCCTATTAGTGAAAAGACAATCCTACCAGGTGGCAGCTCCTTATTTTTATCATGTTTTGTCACTTTTTTTAAACCTGAGCTCTTCCGTTTTTGCGATTTTGGTGCCATGTCCGTGACTTAGGCTGCACAAAGAGACAACATCATTAGGAAGTATCCGGTTTACGGTTTCAAATAGTAAGCATTATCATTTAGTAAACATGAGAATATGCTTTCTAAGTTTAGCCTAAGCTAAATCAACAGATATCTTCATAGAGTGGGTTTTCTGTGGGCAAACGTTTATTGCAACAATGATCTTATGGACAGATCTTGCCCTTGCGGCCCGCCATTCAGCTGAAGCACCAGGAAGTGACCTGCCAACACTTCAGGGTTTCAGCCCCAGACACCACAGGGGATGCTGCTGTCCCCGCCTGTTGCTGCAGTTCTGCACCCAGGGAGTTGCTCTGTGCTGTCTAGGGCCTGCCTCCCTGGCAGGTGTCCCAGCTACAAAGACAGGTTTGAAGTCTGTGGGCAGACACAGGCCCGCAATGCACATATATGTACATAATTTTAAAATTAACATAATTTAAATAGTGCTTATGTCCTAGCGTGTGTACATATAACCACTCGTCCTTATTTGCGCTGTCCGAGAATGCCTCTGAAAGTTTCTCCGGAATTGATCAGTGGTTTTGACAGGATGTAACACTGGCCAGGGGCCTCGCCATGACATCAGATCCTCCTCATCTGCTCAACGTGCACCTCTGCCCTGTCTTGTTAAATGGTTAGGGTTGTGATTTTAGGAGTCTAACCGAGGCAGGAGACAGCATGGGAAGAACTCTGAGTCACTCTGCTGTTACTGGCCAGCGTCTAGCACCCTAGATTCCAGGAAAAGCACTTAGGTAGAATGAATGGCACACGGATGTAGGGAGGAGGAGCAGGAGACGTGTCTCACCCGCTGCTAACTCAGCAGTCCTGAGCCAGGTCTGATAATATTGCCAAGTGTTCCAACATCACGAGAAACACTATGTTAGCACAGGAGGAGGGAAGTGCTTGAAATTCTGTGTATCATTTCCACTATCTGGGGAAGAAGGCCTTAACACAGTGCTTTCACCCTAAGGCCTGAAAGGCAGGAGAGGGTCCACTGTGCCCAAAGGAAGAAGCCCATAAAACAACTTTGGTTATTTGCCTACCTCTGGTCACTATCTGCCTTTGAGGGAGTCCCTAATGCTTAAATAAAGAGCCCATAAATAACTTTGGGTAACTGCCCCAACTTTAATTAACTGCCTCCTGTCACCTATCTGTTTTACAACAAAATGAATAAATGGAGTCTAGAGCAAGATAAGGATTTGGGCTGACCCCCACACATACCTAAGTTTGGGTACTCAAGTTCCCCCGTGAAAGCTGGCACCACCTTTACCAGTCAATCAGTACGTAACTTCTTGACCCCATCCCGCCCACTATGTAAGTCCTCAGATCAAAGGACCTGCTGTGCTCGCCACCCTGACCTTCGGCTGCCCTTACTTTCACTGCCCTGCTTTGCCCTGAACCTATGCCTTTCCTCCTATCCCCTGACCTTAGCTAGGCCTGTTCTCTTTCATGGCAATGGATTACCAATAAACCCTGATTGCATGCTAATAGATTTGCTGATCTGTAATCCCTCACATACGTGGGCAAAAAGAACCAGGTGTCTCCCATTCACATAAACAGCAGGATTTAAAAGCAGGCTGTACCAGCTGAGTAACCCTGGGCAAATTGTTGACCTAATTCTCAATTGATTCATTAGTTTAATGGCAATAATAAAACTTATCTCACAAGGTGGTTGTGAAGATATCACGGTGTGAAGTTACACCAATATCAACTGAGTCATCTTACACTGTTTGACTCATTTTAATAATCCAACATAGACCGAATATTCTTTCATATTATGGGAGAAAATGAAACTTTTCTCTGCCCTCAAGGTTCTTTTGGTTGGTCTAAATAATCAAATAGATATGAGACAGATTAACCAGAGGAAATATCCAAATTTAACATATACATTTATTTGGGAACCCTGCATCCAGGAGAGTCAGAGACGCCCCATGCACAAGAGGTTCAGAGACACAAAGTGAAGTTGAGGTACATACGACATTCTGAGCTAGGGCGGAGGTAATGCCTGCTGGTTTCAAAGGGTTATTTCAAGGAGAGCACATGTTCAGTAACTATTAGTTTGCCCTGCCACACAGACAGGTAACTTAGAAAGTCACTCTTGGTTTTAACTCTTCTTGTGGGTCGGGCTCCATATTTAAATTCTTCTAGATAAGGGTGGAGAGCAGAAGTTTCCCTTGGGCCTGCAGGGTTTTCGTTGCCTTTAGCTCAAAACAATCCACACACCACTAAGACACACCTAGAGGCAGCTGGTCTGCAACCCTACCATTGCCTACAGACAAAACACGCCTCATGCCTTGATTACTGAATCTTGACTGAAGTGTGCGTGTGTGCATAAGTGTTTGGACATGCACATTTTTTCCTTCGGATTTTTCACATGTATTTTTTCAAATTATAATAATGATAGCTCATGTTTGTTGACTGCTATGTGCCAGGCATGATTTGAAGTAATTTGTATGTATTTTAAAAAAATATTTTCTTTCTTTTTTTATTTTTAGAGAGTGAGGAAGGGAAGGAGAAAGAGAGGGAGAGAAACATCAGTGTGTGGTTGCCTCTCACATGGCCCCCACTGGAGACCCGGCCCACAACCCAGGCATGTCCCCTGACTGGGAATTGAACCATGACCCTTTGGTTCATAGCCCGCGCTCAGTCCACTGAGCTACACCAGCCAGGGCTGCATGTATTTTTTTAAATTTATTTTTAGCCACCCTTTTAGGTAGGCATTTTATTAATGCTGTTATCTTCATCTCCATTTTATGATGTGCAATCAGAGGCCTCAAAAGAGACCAGGTAACTTGCCTGGAGGGACACATAAGCTGTGAGCAAGAGGCACAGTGTGAGCCCCCGTGGTCTGGCTCCAAGGTCTGCACTCCCAACTTTGTACAAGACTGTCCCTCAGCTTTGGCCAGCGTGGCTCAGTGGACTGAACACAAGATTGTGAACCAATGGTTGCGGGTTGGGTGATATTTCTCTCCCTCCCTTCCCCTCTCTCTAAAAATGAATGAATGAAATCTTAAAAAAAGAAAAGACTGCTCCTTGGATTTCAGGAGTAATTATTTACTGTGATTCAGTACAAATGAAGTTATTTAAAATAATTGTCTTGATCTAGAAAGTTATGGTGTGATTAGCATTTTATGTTTCTGATCATTAGGAATTTCTGCTTTTTGAATACTCTGCAATGGGGGGCCCTGACCCATCTCTTCCACTTGTCAGGTGCCCATTTCACTTTCCAGCTGCAGCATAATTTCACGTCTGGAACCGAACCCTGTTTTCAAAATATTCTTTGTAAAAGCACCCCTCTCCATATTCTATTCCAGCTGCATTTGACTTAAAATACTCAAGAATACTACCTGCACTCACTGTATACACACACACATGCACTCACACACCATTACCATCACTGTCACCCCCCACGGCCACCACTGTGCATGTCAGAAATACTTATTGAGAAGCTGTTATGTACCAGGTGCTGTCCTTGGTGTTAAAAACACAGCAGCGAGCAAAAGAGGTAACCCCTTGCCCTGTTAGAGCTCACATTCTTGGGGGAAGACAGGCAGCAAAAAAATAAAAGCAAAATAATTAGTGATTTAGATGGTGATAACTATTTGAGAAAAATCAAGAAAGAAGGGGAGAGGGATTGTAGGAGTGCAGACACTGCAATTTTCTATTGAACAATCAAGGAAGGCCTCACTAAAATGCAGAGAAGGGAGGAAGGCAAAAATGCAGACATCTGAGAGAAGAAGGGGGTTCCCAGGGGGAGAGAACAGTAAGTGTAAAGGTCCTGGGGCAGGAGTGTGCCTGGCACATTTAAGAAAACAGCAAGAAGGTCACGCTGGCTGGGGTAGAGTGAGTGAGGCAAAGACAGGAGATGAAGTTGGTCAGAGAGGTGATGGGGGTATATATTAGTCAGCCTGGCTGCAGTAACGATATCCCCCAGGTGTCAGCAATACACAGCAGTCGTTGATTTCTTCTCATGTGCTGTGAGTGAGTTTCTGCTTCAAGTCTTGTTCTGGGACCCGGGCTGAAGGAGCAGTTCCTATTTGATACAATCCACTTTCACAGCAGAAGAAAAAGCAAGAGAGTTCACAGAACCATGTTATGCCTTCTAAATCTTCTCCTTTAACTGGCCCAAGCAAGCCAATCCCAATAAAGGGGGAAGACTATCTGTGTGCTTGACAATGGTGAGAATATATGATCCTTTTACAGAGAAAAGAGGTGACAGTTGGATGTGATTATATGATATACCACAAGAGATCTAGGTCATGTATAAGGACTTGAGTTTTTACTTGGAATGAGGTGGAGAGCTATTAGATGATATTGGGCTGAGGGGTAACTTTATTTGATCTAACTCGCATTTTAAGAGTCACTGTGGCTGCTGTGTTGTGAAGACGGCAAAGAGGAAAGGGCTGAAGCTAGGAGTCCAAGTAGGAGGCATTCAATCACCTGAGAGAGATGATGGCAGCTGGGACCAGGGAGGTGACAGTGGGATGGAAAAAGTGATTAGGTATTTTTAAAAATATTTTATTCATTTATTTTTTAGAGACACGGGAAGGGAGGGAGAAAGAAAGAGAGAGAAGCATCAGATCAGTGACTCCTCACCCTCACCCCAGCTGGGACCCAACCTATAACTCAGGCACATGCCCTGACCAGGAATCAAACCAGCGACCTTTTGCTTTGCAGTGTGATGTTCAACCAGCTGGGCCACACCACTGGGTCAAGGTTCTGGGTATATTTTTCATGGAGAGCTAGTAGGATTTGCTGATGACTCAGATGTAGGGTCTGAGAGAAAGAAAGGGATCAGGGATGTCTTTTCCGAGTTTTGCCTGAGAAATTGAAAGTATGGAGTTGCTGTGTGTCGAGATGGGGATCCCAAGGGAAGAGAAGATTTGAAAGACAAGGTCAGGAGTTTACTTCTGGGTGTGCAAAGTTGGACTGTAAACTAGACTGTAAACTCTGGGAAGGTGTGAGCTCTGTAAGTGGCACAGTTGTACATACTTAAAAACCAGTTGAATTAATCATTCCTTCTTCCTCTTCTTCCTTTCTACCACTCCTACCTTATGAATTTCTAGTCTAAACAAAAGGTTTTTGTCTAATGGCCTATGGAATAACCTATGTGCATACTGAGTTAGTTTTCTATTGCTGTTTTACAAATTAACACAAATTTAGTGTATTAAAACAACACAAATTTATTATCCTACAGTTCTGTAATTCAGAAGTCAGACATGAATCTCACTAGGCTAAAATCAAGGTATCAGTGAGGTTCCGTCGTTTCTAGGGGCGCTAAGGGAGAATCTGTTTCCTTGCCTTTTCCATTTTCTAGGGGCCACCAGTATTTCTTGACTTGTGGGCTCTTTTCTTCTGTATTCAAAACCAGCAATGGTGGCTTAAGTCCTTCTCACATTGCATACTCTGTCTGACCTCTTCTTTCTCCCTCTTCCACTTAATAGGACCCTAAGATTACATTGCGCCCACAGGAAGATCAGCTGATGAGCAACTCAATTCCTCTTTGCACACAGATGCTAATATACTCAGTTCCCGGGGAGTAGGAGGTGTTGTACTAGTATTAAGCTCAAATATGTAGGCAACAGTTTAACACAATCATCCCAAGAAATAAAGTGATCACTGTGCCCAGTTCTTTTCAAATGCTGCTATTAAATGATCTTTAGGTAATTTGGTTCAGCTCTCAGTTTTCAGCTCTGAGGGGAAAACAAAGTCAATTTTCCATCAGTACAGTAGGTGACAGCAATTGAGAAAACATTAAATGTATGCTACCTTACCAGAACAACTCACTTTGTACTTCCACAGATATTAATGCCTATGTCTAAAATGTTGACTAGCGACCAAACAAAAAGGTAGATGAAGTTGTTCTACAGGATTTTAGGGTTCCCAATCCTTCTTAGTTAAAAAGCGCAGTAGCTCAGTTGCTAGGTATCACAGTTGGAGTAATTCACTCACTGTGGTCAGCCTGGTGAATATAGGCAAAACTGAAAAGAAAGAGGCTGCTTTGGAAGTAGCTATCTTACACTGTATTTGCGTTTTATGCAAAAGTGTATAGTTTATATTAGTAATCACAACTTATAAAAACTCTACCAATATTGTGTCTAGAAAATTTACCACTTTAAATTGGAGATATCTAAATCAAATGAATGATTAGTCTGAATGACTTCTAAAAACACACTTACTTAGGTTTATCTTTATACATATTTCCTATTTAAAAATAAATCTCAAATAAAGGACATTGCTTTTAAATTATAGTAGGGCTTAGATTTTAAATACAGATTTCCATTTACTAAGATTACTCCAAAATGCTGACAACATTTTCCCCCAGCTAAATTAAATTTATTATTAAAAGTAGCAGAAGAGATACCTCATCTATTCCTAAAATAAAGTTTATGCTTAGCTCAGTGGCTTACATTACAATTGGTTTGCAAAACTACTATAGCTGGTTGAATTGCAAAACAGAATTTGTGAAAGATAACATAAATATTTAAGAATTCTACTTAAATATTTTTGTGTTAAAACCACGTATTTTCTTTGTACATTAATTGACTTCCGTAATACCTTTCTGCTACCACTGTAGCAAAGGACACACCTTCCACCTTCCACATAAACAGTAAAGACATTAGAGAGCAACAAGAGAATTGCATACAGGGTAGGACTGCCTCTGTGTAACAGTCAAAACCTGTGCACGCCAGTGATTCTGAGGAACATTGTATTCAGAACTGTCCATGACCTTGTTCCAAACTAACTTTCAAGACCTGTCCATGACTGTATCTTTTTATGAACCCTTTATTATTTAGAAGGATAAGTTCTGCGTATGAAGAAATACGTGAGGAATTATAATTGATATAATACAGCAAGTTAAACAGTTATTAGTGCCTTCTCTTCACTTTGTTTGGCTATAATGCACACGCCTGTGCACACATTCCCCTTGTTACCCACATGCATGCCTGGCTTACTCCCAGTCACGAGTAAGGCCTGTAGCACGGGCACGTTCCCTCCATGCAGCGAGTTCCTTAGAAAGTGTTATGTCCCAAGTCTTCTTCAATTACCTGACTTTGTCTAGTGGTCACCACCCTCTTTTCTCTTCCAAAAGCATTTGTGTGCTCATCGTACTTGTCTCCCATCTTTTTTTTTTTAAACAGTGATTTAGACTATGATCTAAGACTAACATCTTGGGCATCAGGTAAATATGTCTCTGGAGATGGTCCAAGAACTGCTGCTTCTTGGTCCATCTCCACCAAGACCCTGATTCAGCTTCAAGGTTCTCCTGGGCTCTTCAGTGGTCTTCTGACAAGTATACAACACCTACCCTCAGAAATAGCTGTTCCTACACTTCCAGTTAGTTTGTTACACTGGCTCCAACCCACCTCCACCTCTTTCCAAGACAGAAGACTCATTTAAGTAAATGCGATTCTTTGAAATGTCTCCTGAATTCTGAGGCCTTCTTTCCATAACCTCCATGTGTTCAGGCCTTTAACATGTCCTCCTGTACCAGAACCCCTAGCTACTTGGGGCCAGGACCCCCTCTGGCAGCCCAGTAAAACTCTACGCATTGGATAAAAACATGGGATCCCAAGGGAGACCAATTTTATTGAACTGGTGCAGTTACCAAAATACTTTTAAAATTATGATATAATAATGTATGTGTGTCTTTATGAATACGTTAAATAAAAAGATCTGGCAGTGATTCTAATTACTACCTTAATTTTGAAGCTGTGAGGAGAATAAGTCAGATATCTATAACATCCATAATGTGATATAAAAAGAGCTGTAATTTCTCTTAGTGACAAGTCACTCACAGGTCTTGTGGTTTGTTATGAAATGCCTACATTTCAATTAGCAGTTAGTAAAAATAAACATGTGATTTTATTTCTCTGCCCTCCCCTCAGCCTCCGCCTGGATCATGGACATTTTTAACTGGCCTCCCCAACCCTGTTTCAACCAGAATAGTCACCCTCAGGACAGACCTTCAGAGCCCTCTTATTAAAATGTAGATCTTAATAAGTCATTTCCTCGTATACTGGGGAATATAATAATGGGAGTCCACAGCAACATTCTCCTCCTTTAGTGGAAAAATGGAGCTCATTTGAAATGCACACTTCCTGGAGCCACTGTGATTCCGCAAGCCTGGGCAAGCCTGCATTTTAAAAACCACTGTGAAGCAGTCTTGCACAGCGGTCTGCAGACCAGACTTTGAAAAACAAGAAAAGCGTGTAAGCATCACCATTAACACCCTTCACAGTCTGCATTACCACATCCACTCTTCCAGTTCTACTCCAGCCTTATAGCATTACTCTCCAATCTCTAAACAGTCCCCTCATCTCCAGATAGTCTTCCTGTCTCCCTTTGCAGGGCACCCCTCTCCCTCCCAGCCACACCTGCCCCACATCATGCACACTTTCTCTGCTTGCTTAAGTCTCACTCATTCTGCAAGCTTCAACTCCAACACGACCTTCTCTCTTAAGCTTCCCCAACTTTCTCACTCAGAGGTGTAAACAATTTTGTTCTTGATGCTTTCTGATCACACTAGGGCACATAATTATGCCAGGCTTTTGCAAAGGCAAAGGGCCTGGAAGTTGCTGTGAATTTATTCAGCATTCAGCATACACTGGGCAGAAGGAGAGAAAAATTGAGCAGCAATTAGGTACTGGAGGTCACTAGATGAGCAAGACAAAGTGCTTCTTGCCAAAGAGTTCATGTTTCCCCCTTCATTTTCTTTTCTCTTAATCTACTCCAGCCCCCTCTTAAGGGCCCTGAAATCACCTCCCTAACTATGGTACTTCAGCCAACATTTTTCTTTTCTTTTTTGATCTCCGATACTGCTACCAATGAGTAACCAGGATCATTGTGCTTTCCTCTTCATCCGTCCATTATCCATCCATCCATCCATCCATCCATCCATCCATCCAGTATTTATTGAGCTCCCACTATGTGCCAGACAACATGGTAGACACTGGGAATAATACAACTTGTGAATAACACTCAGTACCTTTCCTCAAAGTTCTTAAGAGTGTCCTTAACTGCTATCTCGTTGTTATTTTTGTCTTCTGGCTAGGCTAGAAGTTTTTCAAAAGCAGGAAAAATTTTGTACTGTTTTGAAGGCTTGACTGCTTTTAGTACATAGCTGGCACTGCAAGTGTTTCCATGTTCTTGTAAAAGTGAGTAAAATACTTGTTTCCCAGGCCTCCTTTCCTATTCAGAGCTTCCCTTACCTGATACCGCTAAACTGAAGAGAAAAGCAGCCTCTTTGCAGTTCCCTGGGGAGAAACTCCTTCTGGGGCTGAAGGTGTGACCCTCCTCTCAGAAAAACTAGAGCATAAACCGCAGCTCCTCTACAGGCTGTTGCTGTGACGCATTCGTTGCTAAGAGAAAAGAGGCGGTGACTCGGCAGAGATTGACAAAGCTCCAGTACCAATACAGTCTCCGTTCCCTAACAGTCTCTCAGAACAGGCTTGTGATTGGTTGCTATGAAGGAAACGTCACGTACTGTGAAAGAGGGCTAGGCCTGCAGTTTCCACTTGCATGGAAGGAAGGGGTTGTGCAACTGATGTACCTAGAGGACTGTCGCTCCGCCTGACCCCAGGTCTGATTGGCTTGGCACAATGCAAACGTACCTAAAGGGGAATCCTTTTCAAAAGGATTCTAGACTAGGCGTGGGCTCCAGCAGCAGGGAGAGCAGTGTGATGGGAAGATTGCGGCATTAGCATCTTAAGGCAGCTGCCCTGCTCACCCCAGCTGCCAACTGGGCCCTCCCAGAAACCTGCTCTAGATTCCAGCCTTAAAGAGAGATAATTGATTTGATTATCTTCTGAAATGTTACCTTTTATTCTTGCCAAAGTAACTTGTGTAGAGAGTTTAACTCAAATCGTAAATAGGAGTCTAACGGGAAGATTAAACCCCTGAGGAATGTCAAGGTTCATTTTATCCGCTGTCATGAATCCTATGGGATTCACACAGTGAAGATCCTCTCCCTGAACACTGTTTCCGGTCCTTGAAAAAATAATTGTGACTGATTATTTGTAAGCTGGCAGAATTTAACAAAGCAATGCAATTCACTGCTATAATTGGTCTAAATTAATTTTTCACACTCAGTTTAAATGAAAACACTTCATTTCGACGAGACAAGGCTTGCTGTCATCTGAGACTTAATAATCCTAAAAATTAGATAAGACTGCATGTGTGCAGTGATCATATATGTTATTTCAAATTTCCATCATTTCAAACTTCTGAAGAATTTGCATTTGCAAAAATGCAAATTTTACTAAAGTAGTCACGCTTTAAAGTCACTTTTACAAAACAGAACAGGAGGAGGACTTATCATTAAGCTTTCTGCTCCTCTCATTGAACCGTAGTTTTCCCCTGGGCTCAGTCCTGATTCTTCTCTCACTCTTTGCACCTCCTGCTGCCATGGCATCTACTCCCTTTGGTCCAGCCATCTCTCTGAACTCATCAGTGACTTCCATTTCTATACTTACTCCCCATCCACTCAATTCCAGACCTGAATTCCCACTCCCTATTGGGCATTTCCAAATACAGGTTAGTTCACCATGTTTGATGGTTGATAAATAAAGATACTGAATGCATGAGTGCATGAATGAACTACTGTACTATAGGCATCACAACTTAGCAGAGTCAACTCATTGTCGTTCAGCCATCTTTCAAGTATCTTTGGAAACTTTTTTCCTCCTTTACTTTCTACCTTAGGTAATAGTATCCATTGTCCATCAGTTTGAAGAGCCAGAAATCTCAGTCATCCCCTCTTTGACTGCTCACAGTCCACCCGTCACTCTCTTATTGTTTTCATTTTCTAAATAGCTTTCAAATAGTTCATCTCTTCTTGGCCATCCGTACTGCCACTGCCTTATTTCAGGTGTGCCTTGTCTTCCACCTAGAGGATAATAACAGTTTGTTGATTTGTGCTGTCTCCTCCTTCCTAATTTATTTTTCCAAATTGCTGAAGAGTGGTTTACTACAAAGATTCAATCCTGACATCACCTGCTTACATATCCTCCATCTGGCATATGAAACCCTGCACAAATAGGGTTCTGAAAGGTATCTTAAAGACATATGGATAATGAACTGTTTTTTCTAACCTCATTTCCTGCCTCTTTCCCCAGCTTGACCCAACATTGTAGTCTTAGTGCTTCTCAGATAAAGTCTGGAATAGCTGAGGACCATGAAACCATAGGGTAGGGAGTTGGTAATAGGTTGATGGAAAGAGGTGTGATAGCTTGAAACAGATTTCTGCAAATTACATATATTTGTTTCATATAAATAAGTTATTCTGCTTTACAATGTATTTGTATTTGTTTTAACCTTTAAAAATGCCTAAAATTTTAATAAAATGTCACATGTCATTATATCTCAATAAAACTGAAAGCATGTCTAAAATCACTATTAACTAAAATTGACATGAAATTGAATACACTCAGTGAAGCCCCAGGCAGCTGTGACATGCTCACTCTGTGTTTTTCCACAGCACACTGCTACACAGCCCAGGGGCTGGCACGTCCCAGGGTGAGAGGTCCAGCTCTGGTTACATGGAGCTCTTGGCTACCCTCGAGATGTGCTGTATCTTCCACATCCGTGCATCTGTCCATTTTGCTATTTCTACTTCCACCTCCACCTTCTTCTAAAACTCCTTTCTTCATCTTCATTACTTGATAAACTCCTATTTATTTTTCAAGATCCAACTCAAATATCACCTTTCTGTAAAGCCATACAGGCACTGAACAGAATTAGTCACTCTTTTCTCTGTCAACTATAGCAAATATTCATTGTGTTACAATGGCTTGTTTATACGGATGTCTCTTCCACTGGACTTTAGGGCAAGGATAGTGTCTCATTTCTTTATATTTCCACTGTCCAGCCCAGTGTCTGACATGAATATTTAATGAAATATGTGTTGACTACATTTAAAGCAAATTTAGTAGAAGCTCTCTAACAATACCTTCTTTGTATTTTTCCAAATAATTTCTTTTTCTTAAAAAAGTGCATAATGTTTTGCAGTCTAATTTAAGGAAGTAAAGATCATAATCTTGTGATTTGGCTGAGCCATCAAGCCTTCCATTATCTTTTCTTTAGAGACGCTCTAGGCGATGTCTATTTGGAAATTAAAAAAATAACAGCTCAGAAAGAAGGGGTTGAGGATGCTGAATAGGAGTTGTTCTGTTTTGTTTTTGTTTTGTTTTTTTGTTTTTTGTCTGCATCAGTATGCTTGGGAGGAGGAAGGGTGGTAGGGGAGGAAGTTGCCCTGTTTGAATCCTAAACTGCTGGGGTTTTGGCACTCTGCCTGGAGATCCTATCACACCTGATTGCACGAGGGACTGAGGTGCATCCCAGGAGAGTGGTCACCTTCAGAAACAAGAAAGCAGACAGAAAAGCCCCACTTGAGGACAAAGCTTGGATACAGGAGGAGAGGACAAAATGTGGCATTTCTAGAAAAAAAAGGACTAAACTTCAATAATAAATTGGAATACCTGCAACACTAAAGTGAGGAGAAAGGCATTCTTAACCATTTCTGTTCTGAATTTGGGTATAAGGGAGACTAAAGAAGACACAGGTCCCCCTCCACCCCTCACTTCCCAGCCCTGAATTGCTGGTTTCATTCAGGGCCCTGCTGGTGGTCTGCAGGCTGCGGGCAGCAGATGTCTGTAGAGGGGCAAATTCAGGAGCTGAGAAGGAAAACACAGGGCCATGTGGGAGCAGAATGGACTTCCCTGTGAGTACAGGTGAGACTCTACTCTCTGTCCTTAAACAGTTGGTGGTGGAAGAGCCTTTGTATGGTGGTGACAGTACTATTAACACAATATCCACAGGCATCAAGAAACCAGTGCAAACTCAGTTCTACACAAATAATGACTACTACCATGAGGGTGCTTGCAATAATCTTTAAAGTGGAGTCACTCAAATAATATTGTCCTTAAAGTTAGAATATTATGTTGAAGCCTAAATTTGTCCCTCGCCAGATAAGTGACATCAGGCAAGCTATTAAACAGTCTATATTTCAGTTGTACATCTGCAAAATCTGGGCTGATGACCTGGGCCTTGTCAGATAAAAAGGGAGAGCAACCATGTTGTCTTGGTGGGGGCGGGGGTGGATTCTTCAAAAGACATGAAGCCTCCCAGTAATGAACAGGAAATAGGTATACTGTATAGTTCAATTTTCTGTTCTTTGGCTGCGTCTTTGTTTACTAAACCTTTGTTGTATTCAAACTTGGTTGTGGGAGAAGGCAGTGTTTCCACCTACACCTCCATCTTGGCAGAAGTCCTGGCGGCATTTATTAAAACAGAAAATGTACATATTCTATAATCTAGCAACTCTACTTAGGGTATTTACCTTAGAGGAACTCTTACCCATATGCACAAGGAAATAATTCATAGATGTTCACTAGAGAATTTTTTGGTAATGGTGAAAGATGCAAGCAATCTAAATGTCCATCAGTAGGAAAATGGATACAGTGGCGTGGTATAGCAATCAATCACCATAAAGCTGCTAAAATAAATAACCTTTTCCTAGATGTAGCTCAGAATCAAAACCGTGAGGTAATTGTTGATGATCATGTAAAGAGTGATGCCATCTTTTTGTACAAAAAATGCATGAATGATTTCTATATAATAGATACATGTATGTGAAAAAATATTGCAAATGAATTGAGAGTCACACCAATTTGTGGCAGAAGGTTGCATTTGGAAAGGAATGGTTACCTTTATAATGTTTTATTATATCATTCTTAATAAAATATAAAGCCTAGAAACAAAATGAAACATAAAATTTGTTGAACTTAGGGGTTGTGAATATTAAGTGGGATAATGTTTGCTTCCTTGTACTTAACTGTATTTGAAATTTTCTCAAAATTAATAAAAAATATTATCTTCTAGACTCAAGATATTTAAGAGCAGGGCTTATATTTTATTCATATTTCTATCAATAGTACCTAATACCTTTACCAGAATATAGGAGGTCCTCAATAAGTACTTATTGATTATATGTGTTGAATACATAAACCTTTTAAGAAAAAAAGACATGGAGTTAAGATGAAGGAAAATCAGTGGTATAAATGCAAAGAGACAGAAAGGAGAAAGATAGGGGTGACACGCACGAGGCTTAATAGCTGTGCTACCTGAGATTTTCAGCTGAGCTATGTTACCCTAAAGCATACAGCGGGGTTTTGGAGAAGTCTTCATACACACCACGCTATGTTGAGTTGTTGGTTGCTTCCATTTAAACACATTCTAGAGTCATTGTGATATTTACTCACCCTCTCTATGTTTGTTTTTATCTTTATCATTTACTTCTTTTGTGTGTGTATTTCTTAATTTATCTTTGTAATTACGTGCAATCTTCTTACTTTTTTCTTTTAACCTTTGTATTAGCTTTATAGTTAGTTGATCCACTGCTTTTAGTGTTAGCCTTTTTCAGTGAGAATTTTTTAATTATTCATATTTTTAATCTTTTTATTTGTTTTTTTCTGTTCATGCTATTTTATTCATTCTTTCTTTATTTTTCATTTATTTCTTATATTTTTGCATTACCATTTATCCCCCCATATCCTCTTCCACCTCCTCCCATCCCAACCCCCACACAGTTGTCCTTGTCCATGAGTTTTTTTCTTTTTAGCTTGATCCCTCCACCCCTCCCAAGATCCCCCACCTTGAGCTGTCAGCTGCTCTCTATCTGTGAGTCAGTTTCTATTTTGCTGTTAGTGCAGTTTGTTCATTACATTCCACAAATGATGTGAGATCATATGGTATTTGTCTTTCCCTGACTGGCTTATTTCACTTAACATGCCATTCTCCAGATCTACCCATGTTGTTGCAAAGGGTAAAAGTTTCTTCTTTTTTATGGCCAAGTAGTATTCCATTGTGTAAATGTACCATAGCAGTTTTATCTACTCATCTACTGATGGACACTCAGACCACTTCCTCATCTTGGCTATTATAAAAAATGCTACAATGAACATAGCGGTGCATATGTTCTTTCAAATTAGTGTTTTGGGTTTCTTCAGATAAATTCCCAGAAGTAGAATCGCTGGGTCATAAGGCAGTTCCAGTTTTCATTTTTTGGTGTAACTTCATATTGCTTTTACCATTTCTTTTCTACTTCAAGATGTTCCTTTAACATTTGTTATAATACTGGTTTAAAGGGGGCAAAATCTTTCAGCTTTTTGTTGCCTGAGAAACTATTTCTCCTTGAATTCTAAGTGATAGTCTTGCTAGTAGAGTAATCTTGGTTATAGATCTTTGCCTTTCCTCAGTTTGAATAATTCACGTTATTTCCTTCTTGCCTGAAAAATTTCTGTTGAGAAATTAGGTGATAATATTATAGGAGCTCCCTTGTACATAACTAACTGCTTTCCTTTTGCTACTTTTAAGATTTTTTTCCTTTTGTTTTTAACCATTGACATTTAAATTATGATGTGTCTTGGTGTGGTCCTCTTTGGGTTCATCTTGTTTGGGACTCTCTCTGCTTCCTGGACTTATATGTCTAGTTCCTTCTTTGAGACAAGAAAGTTTCCAGTGATTATTTCTTCAAATAGGTGTTTGGTCTCTTGCCCTCTCTCTTCTCTTTTTGGTACACCTAAGATATGGAAGTTGGTTTGTTTGATGTTGACCCAGAGTTTCCTTAAACTATCCTCATTTTTTAAAAATTCTTTTCCTTTGCTGTTCTAATTGGGTGTTTACCACTGCATTGTCTCCAAGATGGCTTACCGATCCTTTTCTTCCTCTAATCTACTGTTGATTTTCTGTACTGTATTTTTAAAAACTTCAGTTATTGTATTTTTCAGTTCTCACTGGCTCTTTTTAGGTTTTCTATCTTTTTGTTGTTATTTTCATTGAGTTTATCTATTCTTCCCTTAAGCTCCTTGAGCATTTTTATAACCAGGGTTTGAACTCTGTATCTTGTAAATTACTTGTCTCTATTATATATAGTTCCTTTTCTGCAGTTTTGTCCTTTTTTTTCCATTTGGGACATGTTTCTTCATCTTCTGATTTTGGCTGACTCACTGTGTCTATGTATTAGGTAGATATGTGACATCTTCTGGCCTTGACAGAGTGGCCTTTTGTAGAAGGTGTCCTGTGGGGCCCTGTGGTGCAGTTTCCCTAAGCCAAGTACTCCAGGGTGTCCCCTGTGTGGGTTGTGTGTGCCCTCCTGTGTAGTTGGGTTTTGATTGCTGTTGGCATGTTAGTGAGTGGGATTGGCCTTCAGGCTTGCTGGCTGTGAGGGCTGTCCATGAGTGCGGCAAATGAACTTGTTGTGTGTGGAGCAAACACTATAGAGTAAGAGTCACTTCAGCAAGGCTCTGGTGCCTGCTGAGACCACCCTGAGGGTGTGTCACTTGTGGAGTTGGTTTGGTGGTGCTCTGGTCTGGTCTGAAGCTGCCCATCAGGCTGCTGAGTCTGGCAGCCTCTTGAGAGAGTCTCTAGTGCAAGCCAAGGTCAACCACCACTTGTGCCGGACTTGTGGCCACTTTGTTGAACTGGGAACCTAAGTTCCAGGTCAAGATTGGCCACTGCTTGTGCCAGGTTTGGGGCTACTCGATGGGAGTTACAATGAAAGTTGAGACCAGTTGTTGTTTTGGGTGGACATGAGACCACTTAGCAAGAGCTACAAGGAACACAGTGGCTTGTTTGGTATTTGTGGATATTTGAGAGATACTTGGAAAGTCTGCAGCATGAGCTGAGGTAGGCCACTTCAGTGGGGGAGCCACTAAAAGAAATTCCAGCCAAGCCTGCAAGTTCGTTGGGTGTCATCAGGGCTGGGCAGAGGTATTTGCCAGGTTAATGGAGAGCATGTGTCACTGATTCTGTCCCTAGAGAAAACTGCCCAGCCCTTGGCCCCCAGCCCTGGCCCTGAAGTTAGTCAGTTTAGTTATTCCCTGCATGTCCTGGCTCTTTTGGAGCTGCTGCCTCTGCACTGAGGATGACAGCAAGTAAGTTTGTAAGTCTGTTTATAGGCCCTTTAAGAAAAGTGCCCTGGTCTCTAGCAGCCCGTTGTCTCTCTAGGACACAATCCCCACTGGTTTTCACAGCCACATGTTATGGCTCCTCTTCTCCCTAGCATTGCTGCCTGCGGAGCCTGGTGTGAGGCTGGGACTTTTTGCTCCTTAGGGGGGACCCCTGCAGAGATATCCCTCCCAATTCTTTTTCTTTTTTAATCCTCACCCCACAGCATTTTTTATTGCTTTTAGAGAGAGAAGGATGGAGAGAGAGAAACATTGATGCAAAAGAGAAGCACCAGTTTGTCAGCTCCTTTACACACCCAGACCTCCACTAAAACCCTGCAACCTAGGGATGTGCCCTGGCTAGGAATTGAACCTGCAACCTTTCAGTTATTGTACAACACTCCAATAACTGAGCCACACTGGCCAGGGATCCCTTCCAACTCTTAATCACCACACCATAGATGTGAGACGTGCCCATTTTATGTCTCTGACCCTCATACCCATCTCCACATGACTTCTAAGTATCCTTAATATAGGAATTCTGTTCAGCTAGTCTGCAGGTGGTTCTCAATATGGTGGTTCTATATAATTTAGTTGTAAATTTGATGTAATTGTGGGAGGAGACGAGGACATAGTTTACCTACTCCACCATCTGACCAGAATTCTCATTTACACTTTTAACAATGGAAATATTTTACCTGTTTGCAAAGAACTGTATTGTTTAGTGAATATCCAAACACTGGAAGATGTAGCAAACATGACTGGGTAGTACTCAGATAACATATATTTTTGGTGTCCTAGCAAGATCAATAGTATTGCATAAAAATATGTTGAAATCACCAATTTAGGGAGTTTTGTTTGCAAAACTTGTTATTTCTTGAAATACCATTCATTGGATTAGTATGTATCTGAACTTTTTAAATCTTTACTGCATTTGCGTGAACTAATTACCAGCAGGGCCAGGTACATACACGTGTAACATGACAATTACAAGCAAACTAACTACTTAGGTTTTAGCTGCTTCTCTGATGTGCTCCTGTCATACTTCCGAGATGTTGACCTTAATCTTTGACTCTGCATGGCAGAGTTTCCTCTCTTCCTTTTGACTTGGTGTCAATATATTCATTTAAGTCAGTACTATGGCTATGTTGATTGCTAAGGTTTAATTTTTCCCATTACATTGTTTTTGGTACCTTTGTCAAAAATCTACTGACTGATATATATGTGAATCTATTCCTGGACTCTCTAGTCTGTTCCATTGTCTACATGTGTTTTATGTGTCTGTGGACACATACAAAACTGTCTTGAAATCAGATAGGGTAAGTCCTCCAATTTTTTCCTTATTTTAAAAAATTGTATGTTTATTCTAGGTTCTTTGTATTTCCATGTGGATTTTAGAATCAGCTTTGCAGTTTCTACAAAACAGCTTGCTGGAATTTTGATTGATTTTAGCTTGAATTTGTAAATAAACTTGCTGAGAATTAACATCTTTTTGTCTTGCAATTCATGAACATGGCTGATTCTTTTACTAATTTATACCCCCCCCCTGAAAAAAAAATCAATGCCAGGCACAGTAATAAATGCTTCGCCTGCATCCTATTATTAAATGGATTACACATAGAAAGAATGGGAGGTGAAGAGGTTAAGTAATTCCCTGAGTCACTCACTAAGTGGGACACGAGGGAATTGGAGCCCCCACCATCTGAGTCCAAAGCCTAGCTTTTTCTATTCATGTGTCTACTTACGTCAAATCTGGGGTTAAGTTAGGGGTATCATTTATACTTGTGAACCTCTGCAAAGTTTAAGTTATTTCAGAAAAATCAAGCTTCCATTGGCAAGATGACTTCACTGTTTTCGTAAGGAAATGGTGTTAAAACATATGGAGGCATATGGGCATTAGAGATTAAATTACATTTTCCAAATTGCACTTGAGAATTGAGTGTGCCAATTGCAGCCTTTTGAGTATCTACTTTGCTAACAGCACTTGGGATTCAGGTTAATGAACAGCAGGCAATTCTTGTACCCCACTGCAAGAAAAGGTATTTCCGTTTATAAGTTATCTATGCACACTAGTTTAGATCTTTTCAAAATCTGAAAAAGATTTTGTAAAGGGTCGGACAACTCTTGATATAATTTGGGGAATTACCTGTTATGAAAATTCAGTGATTTTTACAAACTTACCCACCCCCAAAATCTATTAAAATATATCCAAAGCAGTTGTAATTTAAATTAATCAAAGTTCCTCATCTATTCCTGACAAGGAGTAAACTCGGGTTTGATTTAAAAGATAATAATAAAGAAAAAGGTTATGGTTGGAGGTCTATTCTTGCAGAAAAAATATTCAGTGGAACTTATTAAAGGTGTAATGCACTTTACTGAGGACCATAGAGACAGTTCTAGGGACCACTGCAATGGGGTTTTACGGTGGGGGAGAGAGACGGGGATCAGCTCTAAAGTCGGCATGGTCTGGTGGATGAAAAACGACAGGGGTGAAGGAGGTTCTGGCTAAACGCACCCAACTGAAAAGAGGCCAGACTGATCAGACCTCACCTGAGGGATGGTAGAAGATAAGGAACCCCATCAGATTGTGAGTGTGTGTGTGTTTGAGGGGGAGCAGTTCTGGTAAACTGACTTAGAGTTCTTGCTAAAACAGTTTTACTAAGGAAATGCACAAATGAGCCTGGGAGAAAGTTTAGGAGCCTGACTAAAGTTTGGCCAGACACAGACTCGTTGTCACTCTCTCAAATATTTCTAGTCCCATTTCTTAGAGATTTCCAGGGCTCTTTATGTTGCAGCACCCGGTCTAGAGGAGTCTAGCCAACAGTTCGTTAATTTCATAGCAATTTTGTGAAACTGGAAGGCCTAAGAGAGGGTCCCAGCGGTAGGCTTGAAAAGTCGTACACGTCATGATTACCCCTGTGTACAAAAATCACACGCACAGCTGTTAGAGAGGAAGGACTGCGCACTCCGACCAGCAGCCAGACTCTGTGCGCGCACGTCCTGGCATCCCGCCCCCTCTGCCAACCACGTGAGAGGAATGGGACCAAGGGCTGGCCCCTTCTGGGTGTGGAGCATGAGTACTTTCATCTCACTTCGAGGCAGCTTCTGCTCGACCAGCGAGAGTTCCAGTAGGATTGTGCAAGTAGTTTAGTGGGACCAGAGAGGCCTGCGGGGAAGGGGTACGGGTGTCTGAGTCCGGGGGTGACTCCGACTCCTCCCTCGCCCCGCCCACCCTCCTGAACTGTGGCCGCAGGTGGAGGGAAACCGGAGCTGTGAGCGGCCTGCGGGAGTTCCAGCCGCTGGAGGGGGAAGGATGCCACTGGCAGCGGCTCCTCCTGGTTGAGCTGGGCCTCAGACACTTGCAGAGCAGCGCCCTGATACACCTTGTCCCCCGGGGCAGAGAAGACCTAACTGGGCACCCTGACTCTGCTCGCCGGGTCGCTGGGTTTTCCCCGCCCGCAGCCCCCTCCTCGAGTGTTACTGGACGCAGGTGAGCCCAGCCCTGCACCACACGGAGGCATCAGGTGTCCTGGGCATAGTGCCTGTGGTGCAGGGAGGAACTGTGATGTCGAGAGCCTTCGGTGACAGAAAGCGGGAGGGTCGGGACCCCGGACGTCAGCTGGATGGAAGGGACACCGGTGGCAGTGGGGCACCAGCTGCAGCAGTTGGATGCAGTGCCTGCTTGGCCGCCCCGCCGAGGTCAGTGGGGGCGCACGCCGGGTCGGGAGGAGGCCCTGAGGGGCATGTTGGCGCCCCCCACTGGGTACCGGGGTGGGTGCGGGAGGTGGGGGGGGGGGGCGATCTGAGCTCTGGGGCCGGTGTGCAGGGCTGCAGCCTGCCCTCCTTGGGGAAACGTCTGGGCAGGTTTCAGTTGTCACGGTGCCCCCTGTTCGGAAGGGCGTGAGTGATGCTGGGAAGTTCATGTTTGCAGGAAGTTTAACAGTTAGTGTTTTTGTACAGTGTAATGTCTGGACAACTCAGTGCCACGTGCTGAATTAATTAATTGGGATGGCTCGTTTTCTCTTTGATCCTGTGGGTTACTGTTACGTGGCAGGTGACCAGTTTGTTTAAAGTTTAATTTTCCCTGTATCAAAAGAGGGCTTCATGTGACCTCAAATCTGTAATTCACCAATATGTTTTATGAAGAGCTTCATTGTATTGGTGTTCATATGTAAGTTCTGAGCAACAAAAAAATCATCTTCGTTTTAAGTGCCATAATAAGTAAAGTCCTTTAAAATGCTGATTGAAAGTATCACATCTATTTGAAAAAGGGCATAACGTGTTCTTGAGTGAAAATCTTAAGGTATTAATAAGATTTTTCTTTCCTATATGTCTCTAAGAATTATTATACTTACACTGTGAAAGGAATTTTAACATACAGACCACACTTTAATGAGTTCTATCATAATTATTTCATTTTGAAGGTGTTCATTTGCTATTGTAAATATGTCTTATGTGTCATTGACTCAGTAATATCTTTATTATTATTATTATTTTTAATATAATTTTTATTTAATTCTTGTTCACGTACAGGTTTCTGTCTTATATTCCCAACCCTACCTGCCCCCCAACAGTGCTCCCCGCCTCCCTCCCCTTTCCACCCCCCACCCTTAGTTATTGTCCATGTGTCCTTTATACTTGTTCATGTGAGTCCATTCCCTTTTCCCCTGTGATTCTCTCCCCTCTCCCCTCTGGACCCTGTCAGCCTGTTCCATATTTGAGTGTCATTGGTTGTATTTTGCTTGCTTGTTTGGTTTGTTTAGAATCCTGTTAACGGTGAGATCATATGATACTTGTCTTTCACCGCCTGGCTTATTTCGCTCAGCATAATGCTTTCCAGTTCCATCCATGATGTTGCAAAGGGTAGTAGTTCCTTCTTCCTTTCTGAGGCATAGAATTATTTTAAATCAAGAGTTTACAAACTTTTCCAATGCCTACCTTTTATAGTCAGTATTTATTGTTTGGAAATGTTGTTTGCTGAGAGTGTTTGAATCAGAACTGAAAGTGGGAGTCTAGTCATGAAAAACAGTGTGGTGCCAAACAGTGACTTGTCAGATGCTGTGTTAGTACAGTTTGATCCTCCCTCGATTTCCAAGTACAGTGGGAAAATATCAGAGCCAGCCTTTTAAATGGCAGGACACTACTCTCCCTGGTGGTTTGGGATATTTTTTTTTTTTTTGAGCAGGTTTCTGTAGTATCACTTAGTTGGAGGAAAAATCCAAGATAGGTCCCAGTTTCTGGAGTGGTGTCTTTGTCACTTTGGAAGAGCTTACCATAAACACAATAAAACCAGCCTTATCCTTTTCAAAGGGACAATAGAAATTATAGGTATGAAGTACTCTGAAAAGTAAAACATGCTACAGAAATGTAAAACCTCCAATAAAAGGCAAATACAAGTGACATGGCTGATTGGTGTTTTTTTCCATTTCTGATTTTTTATTATGCTATTACAGATGTCCCATTTTTCCCCCTTTGCCCCCCCTTCCATAGTCAGTCCCCATACTGTTGCCCATGTCCATGGGTCCTTCATATACGTTCTTTTACTAATTCCTTCACCTTCTTTCCGTCAGTCCCCACCTCCCTCCTCCCCTCTTACAGCTGTCAGTCTATTTCCTAATTCCATGCCTCTGTTTCTATTTAGATCATTAGTTTATTTTGTTTATTAGATTCCTCTTGTAAGTGATATCATATATTTGTCTTTAGTATTGACTTATTTTGCTTAGCACAATAGTCTCCAGTTCCATCCATGCTTTCGCAAAAGGCAGGAATTCCTTCCTTTTTTTTCTCTGCTGCATAGTCTTTCATTGTGTAAATATACCATGGTTTTTTGATCCACTCATCTACTGATGGACACTTATAATAACTAAGATTTGGAAACAGCCTAAGTGCTCACTGGGATTTGGAGCTTCTGTGTTCCAAAAGGAGTTGTGAAACAGTTAAGGCCCCTGGGGCACACACTGACCCTTAGAGCCTTGTTGGCTGTTCAGGAAACTGCTCTGTCTGCTGGGGCTGTAGGGAAAGTGAGGCTGCTTGCTTTTATGCAGCCTCACTTTGCAGTGACCCTGTGCAGTGGCTTTATTTGCATTTTCATTTAATGCTCAATACAATCACATGAGGGCAGCTACTGTTATAATCATTTTGCAGAAAAGAAAACTGAGGTCAGAGAGGTTAAGTGACTGGCCTCGTGTCCTAAAAGTATCAAGTAGTAGAACCAGGATTAAAAATCAAACAGAACTCACTGATTTAAAACTTTTTTTGATAATCTGATACATCTTTAAGTTTCTCTCCAAGAAAAGTAGCCATGTCCACATATAAAAACATTTTGCACATAGTTTCAAGGCCCATCTACCCTCAGAACCCATGTCCTGGCCTTTTGGATCACACCCCATGTTCCAACTACAGTTGTTAGTGAATGAGACAGGAAGCCGATTGTACCATGTATATGTGCATGTACATGTGACTTTTTACTAATAGAAGCAGCCCTTACATTTGGTAAATTTCAACTGGGTAAATATTCATTTAATAACTGAAACAAAAAGAGAATTGCTTGCAATATTCTAATTGAGTTTCTAACAATCTAAAGTGCAGTTGAAAACAGTGGTGCTTATTTGCAACCAGATCTTTAGTTTAGATTCCTTCAACTGTCCTGCAATAGCAAAGAATATAAACTTGGGTCTTTACTTACAGAATGAAAACAGTTTTGTCTGTTTGTTTTTCCTCTAGAGATGGCGAATCCCGAGGTAGTTACAAGTAGCTGCAGCTCTCACCAGGAGGAAAATTGCTGCACTTTTAACCAGAATACCTCTCCCTCTGAGGAGCTGCTATTAGAAGACCAGATGAGGCGAAAACTCAAATTTTTTTTCATGAATCCTTGTGAGAAATTCTGGGCTCGAGGTAGAAAACCATGGAAACTTGCCATACAAATTATAAAACTTGCAATGGTGACAATCCAGGTGAGCATCAGTGGCTGAAACAGGACTTCAGGGGCTGGGACACTCTCTCTAATGTATCACCATGAAAATGGATGCCCAACTCTCAGTATATATTTGACAAGTTGGAAAAGCCTGTATTTTTCGATTCTTTATTCATACTGATTGTGATTTACTCTTGTGCACATATGTTTTTCTGTTGGTGAGAGTAATTATCTCTCATTCAAAGCAAAAGTTGGACATGAATATTTTCTATTTAAATGAGAATTGTGTTTCAGGCTAAACATCATCTTGTTTGATTTTTAAAACGAATCACAGATACTGGTATTTCCATTTCACAGATGAGAACGCTGAGGCTTAGTGAGGTAAAATAGCCTGTCATAGTCAGGAAACCAGAAGAACAGAACTGAAATTCAAACAGATTTATTTCCTCTGAGACTTAGAATCTTAATTACTCCTTAATCTTTTAGGGATCTCATCTTCTTATGGGTCCTAGAGTGGTCGAGAGGAAAATTGGCCAATAGTTTGAAATATTAAGCCTGTTAGCAACAGACATGTGAAAGGTGTTTAGGTAAGTTCGGTATATTTTTGAAATGAACTGAGGGTTTCTTAATTGAGATCTTTTCTCAATTTATATCTGAGCAATCAAGCAAATATTACATAAAGACAACTTTGTAACTAATCAAGAAGTGTGACTTGGTGACAGATTCAATCAAGCAAATATTACATAAAGACAACTTTGTAACTAATCAAGAAGTGTGACTTGGTGACAGATTCCCTCTTTTCAGGGAAGAAGAAGGTGGATTTTCTGTTAAGTTGGAGACTTTGTGTTTTGGTAGCAAAAGAAAGATGGGTAAGATGATGGGCATCCTAGTTCTTCCCGTTTCCTGGCTCAGCTGACCAATCGTAGCAGTTCTGTCCCAGCCAGGGGCCCACCTGTCTGCCTGTAGGCTCACCAGGGCAGGGACTGGTGATTTCTTATTGTATCCTCAGTATCTAACTCAGGACCAGCACATGGGTATTTGAATGAATCGGTAAAAATGTGTTTGCGAATTCTCTGGAGGCTTTTTGGTTGTCAGTTTCAGTAGATGTAAAATTCCTGGACTATCCAACTACCATGTTATTAGGATTTAAATAGGGCTTTCAGCTTAAAGAGGCTCTTTGGAAATGGGAGTTGAGTTAGGTGTGGAGAGGGGACATGTGTAGAGTATAGGGCATATGTGTACAGGGCGAGAAGAAAGGGGAGAAGATTTGTCTGCTCTCTATTTTTTCTGGTCAGAATCTGGAGTACTTTATATAGCTTGGGTTTAGTCTGTTGGATGGATTCGAGTGTTTAACTATATACTTTTTGGTAATATGACTTAGAAAAATTATTTAACTTCTCTGAGCCTTTCTGTACTTGTTTCGTAAAGTGGGACATGAAGAACTATCCTGTGGGATTAGAATGAGGAAAGTTCTGGAAGAGAGTGTGGCCCATAGGTGCTCAGTGTTCTTCTCTTTTCCTGTACAAAGTACCCCCTGCTCACTGTGGGACTGAAGTCAGAGCATTTGTTCTAAAGTAGGTGCACGTGAGTGCATTTTTGCACGTGTCTGTGTGGCATAGGGAATAGAGAGAGATTGAGGTGGTTTGGGAGGAAAGAGAAGTGAAAGAGACACGGAGTAAAGTAAGGTTTTAGATATGACTGACGGAGTTTATGTTATTGTGATAGCAGTGCAGTTAAACCAACTTTTTGTGTGTCAACAGCAGGTTTGATGTGCAAGACCAGGTGATGGTCCCTGAGGGGAACTTACTGGTAGGACAGTGGGGTCAGTCCTGCATGAATATTAAGGATGTGTTATATTAATATAATTTACAGATGAGTTCAAAGGATGTTTTTTATTTTGGGTCTTATTGTCATAGTTTTGGTAATTAGAGGTAGGAATATAGCTTGATTGTAGGACTTATATTAATTTAAACTATTTCTTACACTATATTAGATACTTTCTTGATATCCTTCGGAATTCATTTTTAAACTCCCTACTTGCTGTTCAAGTCCCTGAACTACCTGTCTCTCTTTCTTCCACTAATATTTTTTCCTCACCATTCCTCTAGTTGAATTATGTCCTCTCAAAGTGCTAAGTTCTCTACTACCTTCTTAGATCCTCAAATGTCCTCTGCCCTGGTTCTGCACATACTTCAGGGCTTCTCTCATTCACTTTTCAGTAAACCTTCCTATTTTATAGCCAAAGTGGCTTTGTTCCTCTGAACACTTGAAGAATGAAGGACTTTTCTGAACTCCGAAAGCTTTAGATGGCTGGGGCAATGCCATAAGTAAGATCATACGTGAAAATAAATGTTGAAAAGATGCAAAGCCATTTTCTTCTGCTTTAGATCTGGAAACCAATTTCATCTTTAAGGGTAAATTAATTCACTAGCTACCAAAGATTAATTTCTGTTGAACATATTCAGGATTAATTAGACACTGTAACTTGAATAGAAAGAAATTGATTATGTGGAGACCCTTATTTTGTTGCTTTTTCAACCTCTTACTTTTCCTTTTTTTCTCTTAAGCTGGTCTTTTTTGGGCTAAGTAACCAGATGGTGGTAGCTTTCAAGGAAGATAACACTGTCGCATTCAAACACCTCTTCCTAAAAGAGTATGTGGACCAAGCAGACGACACATATGCAGTGTACACACAGCGTGACGTGTACAATCAGATCCTCTTTGCAGTGAACCAGGTAAATCAAGCATTGCGTTTTTTTTTTTAAATCCACAGATAGTGTAATGGAATTCACTTGATTTTCCTCTGTCTGAGGTGCATGTGCATTCTTTACTTGTGAGAAAGAACAGACTGGAAAATAGTGAGCAATCTACGTGATAGAAACCGACATTCAAATGGAGAAGGGTAACATTTCTGTGATGATGTGTGTAAACAACATGCATACAATCATTTAAAAATTGTTTTTAAAAATATTTCCAACAAACTTTACAAAACTGGAAATAGAGAAGAGTTTGTGGTTCACACAGAGACAGAAACTTTAGCAACTTAATTAAAAGAATCAGAACTATGGCTTGCCATGAGAGCCTCAAAGATTTAACATTATTAACCATGACCCTGGTCGTAAGTAGTCATTAAGTCTTCAGAGCTTATAGTTTTAGGGGCTCTTAAACACTTAATGAGAATATTCGCTTTGCGGAGTATACATAGCAACCAAGACTTGGAAGTTCATTTAAAAAATAAGTAAGGTTTTTATGCCATGCATGACAATGATCTTATTGTAATGTTGATTAACTGCTACAAAAGTAAGCTTAGGTACTCCTCATACAGAGGAGTCAAATTCCTATTCTGAGTTTCTAATTAGTTTGCTTTTGCTATAAATAGTAGTTTCTCAAGATCTTAAATCTCTTATTTTGTAGGTATCTTAGAAGGTGTTCTTGAAGTCAGTATTTCCAACACAGGTTACTTTGCAGACCACATTTCAAAATTATCGTGATGTTTCTTCAAACAGTTGTTACGATGCAGTCACCTTGTCTAAGACAATCTGCACAGGGAGATGCAAATTGCTGGGGCAGGATATGTACTTCTGGCCCCATGGCTTTCCGTTAGCTTTCTGATTCCAGACTTGGCCCCAAATCTACAGAAGTAAATAGAATCAAATACAAGTAAGCTGCATGAGTTGTTAAACAGAACTATGTCATTCAGTTTGTAAGGAAAAAATAGTGTATTACTGGAGATAGTATGGAGATTTTTAAGTTTGTTAAGTTTCTCTAAAGCTACTCTAAACCAAATTGGTAGTTGTTTTTTGAAGGGGGGGCGGATAGAGGCACTGAGTAAACAGTTCATTAAATTCCTCCTAAAACACTTTTACCTTTATTAGTAGTCGTAAAATTAATTTAAAAATATAGTACTCTTTGGCATTCATGCCATTCTGTTTATCAGATTTCCATGTTCTTTGTAGAAGTGGATGCAGATCCCTTACTCTAGTCCACAAGCAGATAATACTGGTTGGGATGGTTTACCTTGGGCAGATGATTGCCCACCATCTTCCAAACAACCATAGGCACTTTTTGCCTGAGATAAAAATATCTTGATCACAACTTTCATGAATAACTAGCTTTTGTGGTTGATGAGGTTAGTCGTCTATGTTCTGTGTGGGTCCATCTTCAGTTCTGTGTGGTTCCAGAGAACTGAAGAGGGGCAATATGGGCTGTAGTTACAGAGGGAGCTTCGTTTGCTATAAGGAAGCATCTTGACGGTTGAGGTGATGGTCCCTGAGGGGAACTAACTGGTAGGACAGTGGCTTCTCAGCTGTTAGAGGTAGTCCCATGACTAATTAGTTATCCTGAAGGGTGTAGCCCTCAGATGTCCTCTACCTAGAGGGCTCATTCTGATCCAATGCTAGTTATAACATCACTTTATGTTTATTATATATGCTTATATATTTGAATGTCCAGACACTAGTTATTTTGGTTTAGATTATATCTTGCATTTCCTCAACACAGGTCGTTTTTCCTGGGTTCCTTCCTTTCATCTGCCCTTAAATTTTGCAGTCCTCAGAGGCTGTCTTTTTCCTGCAAAATTTCCTCTACTTTGCAGCTTTGTAGCCATTGCCTCACCAGCAAGATGAGGTGACTCCTAAACCGTCGCTTACTCTGCTACGTGCCAGACAGCCACAAGCACCTGAGGACAACTTCGTACAAAGCAGGTTCATGGTCTCTGCCCACTTCCTCCCCAGACTTGTTTTTCTTCCTGGCCAGTTGCTTAGATATAAAAGCCTCGGAGTCTTAGAACCATTTACTCTTGCGGTTTAAGCATAGTCTGTGAATTCCTACTTCTGGTTGGCCTCCCTTCTTCCCCACCCACTGCCTTACCCCTTCTTGGCTGTCTTCTATAGGATCCACCTAAAATCACAGATTTAATTGTATAATACTCTTCACTCATACATATCTACCTCTATCTACATGTAAATTTATGTAGCTATATCTGTATCTATGTGTAGTGTTCAGTGCCATAACATGGAATGTACTTACTCTTTGAAGACAGAAGTATATAAGAGGCACTCATATGTTTGTCAATGAATGAACAAGCTCAAAAGCTCCTTATGTGCATTAGGATGAGGTGATCACAGAAGGATTACCAAGAAGCAGTAGCTTTAATCTGCTTTGCTTGGGTGCCACATCAGTCAGAGGAGGGTCTGTCATGTATCTTATATTGTCTCCCAAAGGGTGACGGGTGACCCATGCATCTATGTGAAAAACTTCTTCTCAAGGCAGAACTGGAGAGGCAAGTGGGGACAGGTGCCCAGCTGGATTAAAGCCTCACAGAGGCCACAGCCACTTAGGAGCCCCATCCGTCAGTCCCACAGGTCATCCACCTTCCAGCCATGGTCCCACACCACATTCTGGTCCCAGAGTCCTCTGCCCTGGGCTCCAGAGCTGCCCTTTAGCCAGACAGAGCCCTGCCATGTGCCCCTGACCATCCCGGCCTCGCAGGTGCTCACATCTCTACACAGCAAAGTAGTCTGGCCATAGTGTAGCTTGTGAAGTCATCAGGTACCTCCAGCCCTGTGCCTCAGATGTGTGTTTCAATATCCTACAAGCTTTAAGTACACAGTTTCTGTGGTGAGGAGTTTCAGATCTTTAGGTAATTCCTGTAGGGTTTCCCTCACAAATAGAGGGCACTCAGAGGGGCTACAGGACCCAGGTGTGTATGACTCACCTTCATGACCCCTGCTTGCCTTTCCAGCTTTACTTTCCCTTACAAGGCCCACATTCCGGGCACACTGGTCATCTGGGTACCTGTGTATGTGACATGTCGTTGAGTCAGCTCCAGCTCCCGAGACCCTAGGAATGAGTGATGTCCACAATGCCCTGTCCTCAGAATCTCTGCTCAGCTCCTGTAGACTCACACCTATGTCTTCTTTTATGGAGTCAGTCCATCTCATATTTGGTCTCCCTCTCCTCCTGCTACCTTCTATTTCTCCTAGCATTATTGTTTTCCCAAAGAAGTCTGCTTTCTTGTGATGTGCCTGAAGTATATTACTACACCCAGTACCTTTTATCTTTGTTTTCATTTAATGGAATTTTACCTCTTACACCCTCCCTGCTCTCTGCTCCTTGTAAAACTACCAATTTGGCTTGGAGTGGCTTTAGAAAGACTCAATACACTATTTCCTTGAATAGAAAATGAAAATCTCAAAATGGAATATTTTCAGCATTATCCTGTTTCTCCCTACATGTAGGGCATAATGCTGTTTAACAATTTATGCTGGTTACTTCTATTACCATAGATTCCTGCCTCATTCTCCCAATCCCAATGCTCACAGAAGGCTTGGCGTTGTGATCACACAAGTTATCCTAGTGGTTTACTTGCATAGATCAGCTCCAGTAAATGAAGAGCCACTGTGGCATTATAATAATTTTGTTTCTCACTATTAACTTGACACCTACTCTGTGCCTCCTCCTGTTCTAAGTACTGGGGTTTGAGCAGTGCACTTGATAAATTCCTTGCCCTGTGGAGTGTACATTTTAATGGAGAAGACGGATGTTAAACAAGTTTGACCAAAATTACTTGATTTCATGTAACAGTGAGTGCTAGAAGTGAAGTAAAGTAGCATAGGGCATTAATAGTACAGGGCGGTCAGAAAAGGCCTCTCTGAGGACTTAAAGTCCAGGGAAGAATATTTCAGGCTGAAGGAGTGGCAGCAGCACTGGCCCTGCAGGCCAGGAAATATCGAACATGTTTAAGGAAAATGCAGAGGAGGCAGGTGTGACTGGGCCAGGTGTCTCAGGCTTCACTTGCCCTGGAAAGGAGTTTTGAAGTTGACTCTGAGAGACAGGAAGCCATGGAAGGACTGTCAGTAGGGGAGAGAATCTAATACACCTTAGCACAGGCTAATTTTAGCATTTTATGTCTCAGATATTGCTTTTGGTACATAAATACAATAGCGACCAAATAGACAAAGTCAAGGAAGTCATATTCTAATAAGAAGAGATAGGCAGTAAATAAGGATGTCTATCCATTGGTTCTGAGTATACTGTAAACATACAAAAGAAGCAGGCAGAGTGAAAGAGCGGAAGTGATGGGGGAAGGCGTCTCTGCTAAGGTGGTGGAGGAACCGACCACAGAGTGGACAGGCAGCCTGTGGCAGCCTCTTTCTTCTCAAGGAAGAAACAGCAGAAGCAGAGTCTCAAACAGGTTTGTGTTTTAGGTACCACTTATCTAAGGGTCCTACGTGTGTTAATTCACTTACTCTTTGTAACTGTAGTAAGGAAACGTTTGTAACAGTCCTATGAGTTCTTCATAAAGGCAGAGTGTGGTGAGAATCCAATAGGGAAGCAGGAAAACTGGGTTAACCGGGTGGGAGACGATGGCGGAGTAGGCCAGGGCAGTAGCAGTGAGGGTAATGCGAAGTGACTGGGTTTGGGACATAATCTGAAAGTAATGTGCGATTTTCTGGTGGATTGTGAGAGAACACTAAAGGATTATTCCTAAGTCTTGGCCTGAAAATGGATGGACTTATGGAATTGTTTGCTGAGAAGAAAATTATTGCAGAAGGAGCCAGTTTTTCTTGTTTGTCCACTTATGTTCAAGATTCATCCTAGGCACCAGAGGTAGATTGCTGCCCACCCACATATAGAACTGAGTGGAGAGGCCAAGGTTGAACAGAGACATTTGGAAGTCATCAGTATTAGACAGGATATAAAACATGGGGCTGGCTGAGATCGCCTTGGAGAGAATGTGGATAAAGAGATTGAAGACTTAATGTAAGGCACTCGGAGCTGTAGAGAGTGGCAAGAGGAAGGGTCAGCTAAGGAGAAGCCTGTATTGCTCCTGAGAAGGAGCAGCCTGTATTCTAGAAGTCAAGTGAAGAAGGTATCCCATGAAGGGGAAAGCACTCAACTACACCAAGTTCTTTGGGGAAGTTAATATAGATGAGAACTGAGAATTAAGTGAGAAGCACTAAGAACTGAGCACTAAGCACCACATTTGGTAACATGCTGTTTGGATCAGGCCTAGCTCAGAATCAATTCCATGGGCACATATTATGATGGAGGACCCCCCAAAACCTGGAATTATCTTCTGGAGGGTGGGTCTCTTGTAGTATAGAGAACCCATGGGTTTTAGGAACCCATCTGTATCAACGTACTGACTGGCGTTGTTGTGAGAGGCTGTGTTCTGTTTCAGTGAATTTTCTGGAAGACTCTTTCAATGCATTTGCCCATTTTATAATGGGTGGTTTATGAGTGCATTTGCCACACCATGCTGAGTGTTTAGCAGTTTTTGACCCCAAATGGCATGACGCCCCCATGCCCCACCCTCCTTATTCACCTGTTCTTGCCCAGAGTGACTTTTTTGTTTGTTTCCCTGATAAAAAAAGTCCTCAGAGGGAAATGGTTTGCTAATGTGGAAGAGGTGAAACAAAAAAATGGCAGAAGCACTAAAAGGCATTAGAATCAATGAGTTCAAAAATTGTTTTAAGCAGTGGGAAAAAAGCCTTTATTAGGTGTATTGCATCAAACGGTGAGTACTTTGAAGGAGACTGAAGTTTAAACATGTAAGAATAAGTACACAGTTTTTTATATATACAGTCTGTTTTTGGGGGTCTCCCCTTGTGTATATGATTTCCTTCAATGATCATAGTACCTTTTTGTTTTTTATTTTAGAGAGAAGGGAAGGGAGGGAGAAAGAGAGGGAAACATCAATGTGAGAGGGAAACATTGATCAGCTACCTTCTGTATGCACCCCAACTGGGGACTGAACCTGCAACCCACACATGTGCCCTGACCGGGAATCGAACCAGCAACTTTTTGGTTTGTGGGACTATCTATGTCCAACCACCTGAGAGCTGCACTGGACAGGGCTTGCATGCTTCTTTTAGTAGAATTATTTATCTATATGTTTATCCCACTAAATTATTAATTCAAAGAGACAGATACCATATCCTTATCTTTGTATCCCAATTGTGTCCAATGACATTGTTCAAAATAAGCCTGAAACACTTAGTTTTGCGTTTTTCATCTACAGAAATCCATTAAGTGGTTTAGGTGGAAATTACTCCATTAGTAAAAGCAACACTGTGTTTTAGTTAAAGGGTTCACTAGGACAGGGGAATATTGCTATGAAAGTGACTAAACTGCAAAGATTCTTGCAAAGATAATATTTTTAATAAGATGTTTTGCTGGTCAGCTTGGAACAATTGTACCCCGCTTCCTATCCTGCAGTAGTAAAGCAAAACTCTGACTTTACAGGACGTAGGTCTAAGGTGTAAACACCGTTTCCTGAACTTAATTCTTTAAAGGAGGAAAAAAGGTTATGTGGTTTAAGCCTGTAATTTTGCAGATAAGGCACCTGAAACTCAGAAAGTCTGTGATTTACCTAAGGTGACAAGATGGACACTTGAACTCAGAACACTATTTCTCATATGCTCTTAGCCCCTGCTGTCTGGGGGGACAGTAACACGTGGCTCACACTGGACATCAGTGCGAAGGTCTCCACCTAGAGTTGGGGAGGGAGCCTGCCAGGGTCCCGGTGGGGAGGCAGGGAACTATGGCTTCCCTTTCACCCTGGCTGGCGTGCTCATTTTGTTTTTCTTTTCTTTTCTCTTCTTTCTTTTCTCTCTCTCTCTCTCTCTCTCTCTCTCTCTCTCTCTCTCTCCCTCTCTCCCTCTCCCCCTCTCCCTCTCTCTCTCCCTCCCCCCCACCTTTTGTGCCAAAGTACTTGCAGCTGCGCAACATCTCAGTTGGGAACCATGCTTATGAGAATAGGGGCGCTGAGCGGTCCGGTATGGCGATCTGTCAGCACTTCTACAAGCAAGGAAACATCCTTCCTGGAAATGATACCTTCGACATTGATCCAAAAATCGAAACTGGTAATGTTCTATAAGCTAGAACTTCCATTGTTAATTCCTTGATTTATATTTAAAGTTGGTAACTGCATCTCTGAAAATATTGATTTGGTCCCTGTGAGCAGATCATTAGGAAAAACACATAGACATTATTGTGTGTCAGGTGCTGTTCTAAGCCTTTCAGTGTGTAACTTATGATTCTTAAAAAGAAAAGCTCCAACAAAGTAAGGTTTATTATTCTTCCTGTTTTATAGAAGGCTAAAGTATGGCTCAGAGAGTGGAAGCAATCTGCTCAAGAGGGAGCTGGGCGGGCGGGCAGTGACCTGGCTGCCTGGGCTCTAAACCAGATATTCCACCGCCTCTCATGCTGGAGAAGCTGGTTAAACAGGCAGATATTATCCTTACAAAAACTTGTGCTGGCAAATTCTTGATGTATCTAAACTCCTTCCCTCCAATAGCAATACAGTATTTGTGGGGGTAAGTTGCGGTAGGAATAAGAACTAGAACTAAGAAGAGCACATTTTATTCTTATTAGCAAAGTGTTATTTGCAATTTGTACCTAAAACATTAGCTTAGTTCATTACAAAAAAGTAGGTATTAGTCTTATTAATCAATGTCACTTCAATAAATGTAATATAAAGAAAACAAAGTATTCCAACAATAGCCCCTGGGACTTTTTTGGGGGGGAGTGGGGAGGCATAGTAAAGGATTATAGTAGTGACTGATGAAAAACTTCTAAGATGCCACCTTCATTTCTTTTAAGTGCTTGTTAAAGAAAAATAGTCAACACATAATATTAAAATAGTAGGTTTTTTTACTTAGAAAAATTTGTCTCTGACACTGCAAGTGCCTCGAACCTATGTTTAGGGTACAGAAAAGAAAAGGAGTGTAGGAAGGACTCCGAGTTTAGGCTTAAAGGACAGGGAGGAAGATGGCAGTCTCTAGAAGACTAATGAAATGAAGCTCAGACCTTCCCGCTCTCCCATCCACTGCAGAAATGCAGCCCCATTGAAAGCAAGTGCATCACTGTGAGCAAGTAGGACAGATGTCTAGCCTTTAAAGTCTGAGTATAAGTACTTTAAAAAGTACTAGCATCTGAGTATCTAGTTTTAAATATATATAGCATTCTCTTTTCAAGATGCACTGTTATTCATTTTGGCTATTCTGTTCTGTTTTCTTCCTTTCCATGGCAGAATGTTTCTCTGTGGAGCCAGATGAGTCTTTTTACATTGGAACACTAGAAGAAAATAAACTGAACTTAACGCTGGACTTCCACAGGTGAGGGAAGCAGACAGGAGCAAACTCAGGTGTGTGCGTGCATGCTTTCACTGCACTGAGGTCTCCTCTGTTTTCTAGGCTCCTCACTGTGGAGCTAAAGTTTAAACTGAAGGCCATTAATCTGCAGACTATTCGTCATCATGAGCTCCCTGACTGTTACGACTTTACTCTGACTGTGAGTATGGACTGGGCTGAATTTGGTTTCAGCCTGGAGAAAAATGTTTCATCTAGTTGTATGTTCATCTACTTGTATTAAGTCATCATCAAATATATAGGATGTTTCTACTTGAAAGTGCATAAGGGAAGCATTGGTACAGTTAGTTTTATTTTGTTATAATAACACTTTTTAAAAATGTTTTATTTATTTTTAGAGAGAGGGAAAGGGAAGGAGAAAGAGTGGGAGAGAAACATCAATGTGTGGTTGCCTCTCATGTGTCCCCTACTGGGGACCTGGCCTGCAACCCAGGCATGTGTCCTGACCGGGAATTGAACCGGTGACCCTTTGCTTCACAGGCCTGTGCTCAATCCACTGAACTATACCAGCCAGGGCTTATAATAACACTTTTTCTTGTTAAGTATCTGTCTTCTGCACCTCAACCTAAGTGCTATGAGGACAGGGACTTTGCCTAGTTATTGCTGTGTCTTTAGTACCAAAACATGTGTCTGGCAAAGGGTTAGTTTTAAAATACAAAAGGTTCTGTATGGTCAGCATCTAGCAGTCTGTGGCTGTGTGCTTATGATCATTGTCAAAGGTTCTTGTGGAGTTTCCTCGCCGTGAAGGAATGTTTGTAACCTCTGGGTTATTGCTCACAGTGCCTTCATTGTGCTGCCTCTGAGTGCTCTGGTGAGTTTCTCCCCGTCAGCCCACCCTATCCCGTCTGTGTTCTTCACAGTCAGTTGTAAATGGAGCTGTTAATGCTCTCTAGAGAGCACAAGATGCCTGTCATGTGAGTCTGTCACCTCACCAGGACTACAGTCATATGCAGGAAAGTGTTGTATACAATTTGCTTTCATGTGATGCAAATTTCTGTTACTTTGGCAGTGTGTGTCGAAAGCTGTGTCCACGGAACTCAACTAATTGTCTGTAAGAAATCAAGTTTTCAGAGATTCAGGTTAAAAAACATTAAGAATATAGTATAATGTAGTCATTGTTCATAACATTTGATAAGAAAACTGCAAGGCTGTTTTGAATTAAGCTACAAATTTTGATCCTAATATTAACCAGGTTTATGAGTTTTCAATATTACTTGATTTTTTTAAAAATTGACTTATTCACTGTCTTGTCTTCTCTCTCTCTCTCTCCTCTCTTTTTCTTTTGAATCGGGAAATGGTATTTTTCAAAATTTTTATGAGTCTTCAAAGCTTAGCTCAACTGACAGCTCCTTCACGGACCCTTATGTGATTCTTCAATTAGAAATACATTCTGTGCTTTGAACTCCCCGATTTTTATTTGTTTTTGTATTTTCTGTGCTCTTACCACCTTCTCATTTATTTTAGGATTTTCTATTGGTCTGTCATCAACTCTGCTAGACTGAAAGCTCCTTGGAGGCAGGAACCATTTTATTAATCTTTTCATCCCTCAAAGAATGTAGTAGGTGTCTCAAATATTTGTTGAATGAATAAACACTTGTGAAATGGAGATCCTTTTTAATTTTTCAATTATATTTTCTTGATTATGCCATTATAGTTGTCTTGATTTTTCTCCCTTTCCCCCTTACACATAGCACACACCACTCCCTCAGGCAATTGCCCCACCATTGTTTGTGTCCATGGGTCATGCGTGTAAGTTCTATGGCCTCTCCATTTCCTGCACTGTACTTCACATCTCTGTAGCTATTCTGTAACTACCTGTTTGTACTTCCTAATCTTCTCACCTCTTTACCCTTTCCCCCAAATCCCTTTCCCATCTGGCAACCATCAAAACACTCTCTATATCCATGATTCTATCTCTGTTCTTCTTATTTGCTTAGTTTGTTTTTTAGATTAAATTATTGATAGATATGTATTTTTGCCATTTTATTGTTCATAGTTTGATCTTCTCATTCTTAAATAACTCCCTTTAACATTATATGTAATAATGGTTTGGTGATGATGCACTCCTTTAGTTTTTTTCTTGTCTGGGAAGTGCTTTATCTGCCCTTTGACTCTACATGATAACTTTGCTGGATAGGGCAATCTTGGCTATAGGTCACTGCTTTTCATGACTTTGAATATGTCTTGCCAGTCCCTTCTAGCCTGCCAAGTTTCTCTTCAGAAATCAGCTGACAGTCTTATGAACTCCTTTGTAGGTAACTAACTGCTTTTGTCTTGCTGCTTTCAACATTCTCTTTTTTATCTTTAACCTTTTGCATTTTATTTATGATGTGTTTGGGGTTGGCCTGTGTGCATCCGTCTGGTTTGGGACTCTGGGCTTCCTGGACTTGCATGTCTATTTCCTTCACTGAATTAGGCAAGTTTTCTTTCTTTATTTTTTCAAGTAGATTTCCAATTTCTTGCTCTTTCTCTGCTCTTGGCACCCCTATGATACAAATGGTGGACCTCTTGCAGTTGTCATAGAGGCTGTTTACATTATCCTCATTTTTTTGGATTCTTTTTTCTTCTTGTTGTTCTGTTTATTTGTTTTTTGCTTCCTTATGTTCTAAATCATTCATCTGATTCTTGGCTTCATCCACTCTACTGTTGTTTCCCTGTCAGTTGTTCTTTATTTCAATTAGTGTATCCTTTGTTTCTGACAAAGATCTTTTTTATGCTGCTGAGTTACTAAGTTCCTTGAGCATCTTTATAACCAGTGTTTTGAACTCTGCATCTGATAGATTGTTTGTCTCCATTTTGTGTAGCTTTTTCTGGAGTTTTGATCTCTTCTTTCATTTGGACCATGTTTCTTTATCTCTTTATTTCGGCAGCCTCCTTGTGTTTGTTTCTATATAATGGGTAGATCTGTTTTGACTTCGTGTCTTGATAGTGTGGCTTAATGAAGTAGGTGTTCTGTAGGGTCCAATAGCTCAGCCTCCCCTATCACTCAAGCTGTATGTACTCAAGGGGTGCCCTTTATGTGGGCTGAGGGTACCGTCTTCTTGTAGTTGAGCCTTGGTTGCTATTGGCAGATCAATGGGAGGAATTTACCCAAGCCAGTCAACTGCAAGGATTAGCTGTGACCACTTACCACCAACCTCCACCCTCTGTGGAGGATCAGCTGTTTCCTCCTTTGCCTCCTTTACTTCAGTGCAGCCCGTGCCCCACCCCCCCATTCCATTATCAGTCCCCACACCATTGTCTATGTCCTTAAGTCCTTCATATACGTTCTTTGATTAGTCCCTTCACCTTCTTTCAATCAGTAACTACCTCCCCTCTCCCCTCATATCTATGATTCTATGCCTCTGGTTCTATTTTGTTGATGAGTTCATTTTGTTCATTAGATTCCTCTTATAAGTGAGATCATATGGCATTTGTCTTTTCACCAACTGGTTTATCTCACTTAGATAATAGTCTCCATTTCTATCATGCTATTGCAAAAGGTGTGAGTTCCTTTTTTCCTTCTGCTGTCCATTATTCCATTGTATAAATGTACCACAGTTTTTTGATCCACTCATCTACTGATGGGCACTTAGGCTGTTTCTAAATCTTGGCTATTGTAAATAGTGCTATGAATATGTGGGTACATAAATTCTTTTGAACAGCTGTGTTGGGATTCTTAGGGTATACTCCTGGCAGTGGAATCACTGATTCCAAAGGCAGTTCCATTTTTAGTTTTTTGAGGAAATTCCATATTGTTTTCCACAGTGGCTGCACAAGTCTGCATTCCCACCAACAGTGAACTAGGGTTCCCTTTTCTCCACATCCTCACCAGCACTTGTTGTTTGTTGATTTATTGATGATAGCCATTTTGGCATGTATGATATAATATTGTATTGTGGTTTTAATTTGCATCTATCTGATGGTTAATGATGTTGAGCATCTTTTTATATGTCTATGGGTCATCTTATATGTCTTCATTGGAGAAGTGTCTATTTAGGTCCTTTTCCCATTTCTTAATTGGATTATTTGTCTTCCTGGTGTTGCATTATATGAGTTCTTTTTATATTTTTTAGATTAAACCCTTGTCCAATATATTTCTGGAAGATATGTTTTCCCATATTGCTGGTTCCCTTTTTATTTATTTATTTATTTATTTATTATTTTTTTTTTAAAAAAATAATTGGGTTTTTTCAAAGATTTTACTTATTTATCTTTAGAGAGGAAGGAAAGGAGAAAAGGAGAGAAGTATCAATGTATGGTTGCCTCTGGTGAGTCCCCTGCTGAGAACTGGCCTGCAACCCAGACATGTGCCCTGACTGGGAATCGAACCACGATTGTGTGGTTTGCAGGCCCACGCTCATTTTACTGAGCTACACCAGCCAGGGCTGGTTCCCTTTTTATTTCAATGATGCTTTCTTTAGCCATACAGAAGCTTTTTAATTGATATAGTCCCATTTTTCCTCTATTATTTTTTCCTCTATTTCCTTTGTCCTAGGAGATATATTGGCAACAATATTGCTATGTGCAGTATCTGAAATTTTATTGCCTATGTTTTCCTCTAGGACTTTCATGGTATCATTACTTATGTGTAAGTCTTATCCATTTTGAGTTTATTCTGGTGTATGGTGTAAGTTGGTGATCTGGTTTCATTTTTTTTTGCATGGACCAGTCCAGTTCTCCCAACACTATTTACTAAAAGGACTGTCTTTATGCCATTGTATGCTTATGATCCCTTTGTCAAATATTCATTGACTGTAGAGACTTGGGTTTATTTCTGGGCTCTCTGTTCTGTTCCATTGATCTATGTGCAGTTCTTATGCCAGCACCAGACTGTCTTGATGACAGTGGCCTTGTAGTGCTGTTTGAAACCAGTTATTGTGATCCCTCCAACTTTGTTCTTTCTCAGGATTGCTGAGGTTATTCGGGGTCTTCTTTGGTTCCATATAAATTTTGGAAATAATTGTTCTAGATCTGTGAAATATACCATTGTTGTTTCAATAGGCATTGCATTGGGTCTATAGATTGCTTTGGTTGGTATGGACATTTTAATGATGTTAATTCTTCCTATGTATGAACATGGCATATGCTTCCCCTTATTTGTATCATCCTCAATTTCTTTCTTCAGTGTCCTCAAGTTTTCTGAGTATAGGTCTTTTACCTACTTGGATAAATTTATTCCTAAGTGCTGCAGTAAATGGGATAGTTTTCTTAGTTTCTCTGTCTGATAGTTCATTGTTGGTGTACAAAAATGCCATCAATTTCTGAATATTGACTTAGTAGATCCTTTTATTTTTTTTTAACTTTTTAAAAAAAGATTTTATTTATTTATTTTAGAGAGATGGGGAAGGGAGGGAGAAAGAGAGGGAGTGAAACATCGATGTATGGTTGCCTCTAGCACATCCCATACTGGGGATATGGCCTGCAACCCAGGCATGTGCCCTGACTGGGAATCAAACCAGCAATGTTTTGGTTCGCAGGCCTGTGCTTAATCCACCAAGCTACACCAGCCAGGGCAAGATCCTTTTAAATGACTCAATATGATGGTTAAAAGCAACCTGACATGTTAGACACATGCAGATGTTAGATTTTCACCATTATTGCAGGATCATCCCAGTCTATGCCTGTGCATTATGGATTTAACAATGCATCTTATAGGACTCTGGTAGAACTTCTGGTAGTTTAATAATAAAAGCCTCCAGGGGGTACTTCATTGTCATAGGTAAACATGGATGGGGCAGCATGCAATTGAGGCAAAATACAGGGACTTTGCTGTCAGACAAGCCTGGATTTTAATTCTAGCTCACCAGTTAGTAGCTATGTAACTTTAGGCAAATTACTTAATTGGTTTGAACTTCACTTTTCTCATCTGTTAAATGAGATTAATGCTCACAAACTGGACAAAGTTGTCAAGACTGAAGATAACATATATAAAGGACCAACCAAAGTATTTAGTGTATAGTATTTATTGAATTTATTCAACAGCTATTTATTAAACCTTTTCTGTGTGTGCCCAGTTGGGTTTATGATGTAAAACAAGTACATTAGCATTCATTCAAAGTAGTCTGATAAATTCTTGCATCATGTATTTTGAAGGTTTTTATTAGGTGTATAAACATCTAAGGTTCTTGTGTTCAATTGAACTGATTCTTTGGTCACTTGGAAATAGCAGTCTTTAACCCTGGTAATGTTCTTTGCTCTATAATTTACTTTGATGTTAATGTAGGCATTTCAGCTTTTTAAAATTAATATTAGCATGGTATATCTTCTTTTATTTCATTGTTTTAAACCTATTTGTGGCTTATATTTAGAGTGGGTTTCTTATTTGACACCATATAGTTGAGTCTTGGTTTTTTGTCCAGCCTTGCAATCTCTTTTAATTAGGATGCTTAGACCAATTCAATTGCATGTGATTATTAATACGGTTTCTCTCTTTCTCTGCCTCCTTTTGGATTGAGTATTTTTATGATTCCATTGTACCTCATTTGTTAGCTTTTATTAGCTATAACTCTTTGTTGTGTTATTTTTGGGTGTAGAGTGCACATATTTAACTTATTACAGTCCGCATTCAGACAACATACCACTACATAACTAGCATAAGAACTTAACAACAATGCATTTCCATTTCTTCAGTCATGGCCTTTATGTTGTTGTTATACAATTTACTTTACAGATTTGTTATAAGAATTATGATCATTTTTGCTTTAAGCAGTCAATTGCCTTTCAAAACAATTTAAATAGTAAGAAAAGGGCACTTGTACTGGCACGTGTGGTGAGCATTTCCATGGTGCTTCATGCCTTTGTGCAGCTCCAGGTTTTCATCTGGCGTCACTTCCTCCTGCCTGAAGGGCCTCCTTTGACTTTTCTGTAGTGCAGATGCCCTGGTGATGAGTTCTCTCAGCTTTTGTGTATCTGTAAAAGTATTTCTCCTTCATTTTAAAAGGCAGTATCAGTGGGTGTAGAATTCTAGGTTGTTTTTTTTTCACCCTGAACCCTAAAGATGTTGCGCTTCCCGCTCTCACTGTTTTTGGTGGGAAATCTGCTGTCATCTTAGTCTTCGTTCTTCCCTGAGGGATGTGTTCCCCCCCCCCCCCCCCCCCCCCCCCGTCTGGATGCTTTTGAATTTTTATCTTTGTCTTTGATCTTAACAATTTGATCAGTGGTGTACTATTCCTCACATTTCTTGTGTTTGGATTTCATTGGACATCTTGGTTCTGTGTGGATTTATAGTTTTCATTATATTTGACATTTAGTATAATTTTTTCAAGTATACATGTATATCTGGGCATTTGAAGTTGTCCCACAGCTTACCAATGCTCTCTTTTTTTTGCTTGATTTTTCATTCTTTTATTTCTCTGTTTCATTTAGATAGTTCCTATTGCTATGCCTTCCAATTTACTAGTCTTTCCCCTTGTACTATTTAATCTGTTAATTTCATCCAATATTTTCTTCTTTGTTTAAAGAATTTACTGAGATGTGATTGACATTAAACCAAAGTGCAATTGCTCAACAGATATTTAGTGAGCACCTAATATTTCCCAAGACCCTGAGGCTCTTTAGGAAAACATGGTTTTCCCTTGGTAAGGATTTGTAATGCATTCAAAAAATTCTGAACACCTTCCTTGTGTGGGGTGATAGGCTGGGTCCTCCAGTAGCTATGGAGGTGGACAGACACTGACAATGGCCTTGGTTGCTTGTCAGGGAAAGAAGCTTACAATCCAATATGCTGAGACGAAGAGACCGCACTCATTAAATTTATGTGATATCTTTCCCCTGAAGTGATGTCTGATTACCCCACATGCAGAAGCTACGATAAAACTCATTTAAATGACAGGCTTTTTAAAGGACTTGAGAGAGAAGGTGCTTTAAAAAGAGACTGATTTTCTTGCCTTGCCTTCCTTCTCCCTGCAAGGGGGAAGCGAAGGGAGCTGGAAGGGGAACAGGGGAAGGGCTGTGGGAGCTCTCGCATGGTTCCCTCCCTCTCTATGCCTGATGTCCCTAGTTATTCCCTGAAGAAAGACCACAGTAGCTGGTTTCCTGGGACCACATCCTTGGTAATACATATGGTTCTACAGTGATGAGGGAATCTGGGTCCAGAAGGAAAATCAAAAAAGTTCCACCTGAAATATCTCAAGAAAAAGAACGAAGCTCTGTGTCAGTCAGAATTTCAGCAGCACTAAAAACCTACCTCTAGCTGAGGAACTGCTGGGTGGTGGAGAAAAGCACAGTTGTACGAGCTCTTTAAAAAGTTGTTTTTTATTAAAGTGTAGTTAGGATACAATACTATATGGGTTTCAGGTGTACAACATACTGATTCAACAGTTACATACCCTGTGAGGTGATCACCACACTGAGTCCAGGAACCATCTGTCACCACGCAAAGTTATTACAGTGTCACCTGTATTCCCTCTGCTGTGCACTGCGTCTCTGTGGTTTATTTATTTTATAACTAGAAGCTTTGTGCCAGCTCTTGCTCATATCAGGAGGGCATCTAGAGGTACTTAGAATGGGAAGGAGGGGAAGTTCTCTTATTTTAGAAGTTGTCTAGGGCTGGAATATTGTCCTAGGAACATAGGATTTTATGACTGAAAAGTCCCTGTGGAAGAAACAGTTCAAATTTCATAGAGAAATAAAAGTGAACTTCCCAGGGCTGAAGAGAGTTAGCAATAGGTCAGGGATGAGACTCTGGGTTTCTTCTTACATTGAAAGAATTACTTTCTAATTAATGCATGGAGGTATCTTGGCCTCAAAAACTGTAGGTATGTGTTTGACCCTTTGCCTTTTCCTTGCAGATAACATTTGACAACAAAGCCCATAGTGGAAGAATTAAAATAAGCTTAGATAACGACATTTCCATCAGAGAATGTAAAGACTGGCACGTGTCCGGGTCAGGTAAGTGATATATTTTACTAGTTTCCAAAATGGTCATTAAATTACTGCTCTCAGGGATATGTGGAGCATCAGCTGAAAGACTGTACCATTTCCAGGTCTTGAACTCTCTGCAAGTAGATCAATTTGTTGTAGATACCTGATGTTCCAGGTGATACATGAGTTATGAGTATCTACCGTGACTTTTCCTGCCTTCTCCCTGTGCCCTCATTGGCTCACTCCTCACTAAGAAGAATATTTACAGTCCCCCCATCAAAAAAAAATCTCACTCAAATCAGTGTTTTAAATGCTTATTGCATAAGTACTTCTACCTATATTTTCTCATTTCAATATTTTAAAATATCCTTGCGATAGGCAGTATTGCTATTTTTACAGATAGACAAGATCCCTGACTTTGTGGAACTCTGTTCTACTACAGTGACGCAGGCAAGGAAGGAAACAAGTTAATGAAGAAAACACTTTCAGATAGGAGACTGTGAAGAAAATAAAGTATAATAGCTAATATGTATTGACATGCTACGCAGAGTTCTAAGCACCCTATGTGAATTAAGTCACTCGATCCTCACAGCCACCCCAGTGAGATAGGCTGGATTATTCCCACTTCTCAGGCAAGAAAACTGAAGCACAGGGAAGTACAGACTTGTCCAAGGTTACATGGCCAGTAAGTGGCAGAGGCAGGTTTCAGACCCTTGCAGTCTGTCTCCAGTGTCCGTCGCTCTACATTACTGTTTCTTGGCCTCCCTTGGGAACTTGTAAGAAATACACATTCTCCAGCCCTACCCACTGAATCAGAAATTGTTTTTACGAGCTCCCCATGCATGGGGTTAATGTGGGGGAATGGGGAGAAGAGAGATCATTTATATCCCAGTGTGAAGGAAGGCCTCACCGAGGGGGCAGCAGTGAGACCTTCCTTCCTTTTAGGTAAGACCTGACTGACAAGACAGAGCCACCCACGCAGAGATCCCGGGGACTTGCAAGTGCAGCGTCCTGGGCAGCGTGACAGGAGCCAGGTGGAGAGAGGTGGGCGGAGGCCTCAGGCGCCGTGCACTCCGCTGCACAGCGTGTCTTTGATGGGTCGGACTGCTCTTTACTGGTAAAGCCCAGACGACTTGCTCTGTAATGAGGCGCCCCACTATGTTGGCCAAGGGGCATCTAACGGTTACACAAAGGTCTACATCTACTTTAGAAAAACTTAAAAACTAAGAAACAAGCGTTTGCAAGACAGCCTGTGTTTCAGGCACTTTCACAGGCTCTCAGTTTCCCTATTCTACAGTTTGTGGAGAAGTATTATGATGTTTACCGATGATGACAAAGCGGGCTGGATTTCAAATAAATAATTTGTGATTAAAAAAGAGTTGTGATTCAAGAGCCTCATATATTTGAAGTTACCCTATTATTAGTGAAAAGAATGTTGGAATGACTAAATTTCACTTTATTCTTATTATCTCATTTTACTACTTCTGAACTTTGTGCATCGATTAGTGGGAAACCTTAAAGCAATTATACCCAAGAATGATATGAGCAAGGACTATCTGCATATCCCTAGGCCCCACCCCAGACATACTGGCTGTGTACATGGAGCAGGGAAACTGCCTCTTAGGTACCTGGAACCATTCTTCTGCTCACTGGAATCCAAGAGTCCCTGACCTACTCATTAAGTCCAGCACAACATACCACTAGTTACTTACGAGAGGCTAGAAAATGAGGTTCAGTCTTTCCAGTCGGTTTTCTCCAGTTCAGCTCCAAAATTCTCAATGGCATTCAGTCCGTCTTTTGACTTGGATAGAAGATGACTATGTGAGTTCCCTTCTGAGCCTTAGTTTCTTCACCTAGAAAAAAATAAGGATGCTGTCTATCTTGTTCATCATTGTATTTTATTAATAACCTACCCAGCACATGGTGGGTTATTAATAAACATGTTATACCTAGATAAGTATATTTTCATAGGATATGCAGTGTGGCTAACTGTTTTAAGAACATTAAAGTTGTTAATGTTCACTACAAGTTGTTAATTAAAGATTTCTGATCAATGGTTGTGGTGATTTTTTTTTAAGTGTGCAGGCAAAGTTTATTAGTGCTAAGTTCTAACGGGAGAGGAAAAACCAAGGTGGCAAAAGCAGGGTGGTAAGAGCAAGGTGGCAAGAGGCCAGGGACCCCCTGTCCAGAAGCCGGCTGGCCAGGCCCTGGCCCCCGCCCCGTATGGTGAAAGAGCCAAGAGAGCGAAACCTTGGTTCTGAGGACTTACAGCATTGACGGGATGGGGGTGAAGAAGTTACACATTGATTGAAGGGTAAAGGTGGTGCCAGGTTTCCCACAGGAAACTCAAATGTTATGTGTGGGGGTCTGTTAGCCTGAATCCTTATCTTTCTCTAGGCTCTATTTGTTCATTTTGTATATGTAAAAGGAGGCAGGCAATTAACCAAAGCTGTCTGTGGGCTTTTCCTTTGGGTACTGTGGATCCCTCCCCTTTTAGGCCTTAGGATGAATACACAGTCTCAAAGTTCTCCTTTCCCCAGCTAGTAGAGATGATACACACAGACTTTCAAGGGCTCCCTGCTGTGCACTATCACAGCTTTGCTTGTTGTTCGGAATGCCTGGTGGTCTTATCTCCAGGCTCAGGACTACTGGATCAATGGGTGAGACATGTCTTCCTTTGCTTTTAGCCTCTTGTATTCCATTTTTTGTTAGATTGCAATGGTGAGGACCTTGCCTTTATTTGCCCTCTGACTGCTCATTCCTAGCTGCTGCATAAGTGCCAAAAGGGGTTACCTGGCAACCAGGATGCTAGCCTCTGGCCAGCAACAACAGCACAGTCTCACAGTTCTTCCTGTGCTATCTACTGCAACAAATCCCCTCTGAGAGACACAGTTCTCAAATTACTTTTTTGGGTTGTTGAGGGGTGACGTTCTGTTTTCTGTAGCTACTTCAGGCTTGGATGGGACAGTAGACCCTGCTTGTTGAGAACCACAAAACTCTCACCCTATTCTATGTAGGAGTTGGTGAACAGTTGCTGAGACTGAGATGCTGTATGTTGGTTAGAGGAGGTGAGGGGAAGTGTCATTCCATTGGCCTGGAGCCTCTGGTCCCAGAGGTCAATAGTTGTTCGTGAGGATCATTTGTAGCTTTATGGCCTCTATTTTTCGCTGGGAGATGTCCGTGACCTCTCAGCTGCTGCACTTTCCAGAAGTTAGTGTCCCAGCCATCAACTTCACATAGCTGGCTCGCCAAAACTGAGAGAACCAGCATCCAGTCACATGGGCTCTGGACCAATATGTGCTTATGACATCTTTGGTTCTTATAATTGAGAAGATTGCCTTCTTTAGTAACCAAAGACTGAGCTGCAGCTCTGCTGGGCCTCTGTAGACTGATGCCCCCTCTGCCTCATCTGTTCCTCCTGGTCCCAGGAGATGCCTCCTGGAGGCGGCTGAAGCCACTTAAACCGCTTCTGCCAAACAGTACCACGAGAAGCCATGAACGCCGTCCTTGGCTTCCTGACAGGGCAGAGCTCTCCTCGGGCATCTTTGAGACACCACCACCATGATACCAATGCATAAGTGCCGTGTGGGACATGGAGACGCCTCCTGGGAGCTGCTGATGCCAATTAAACTGCTTCAGCCAAACGGCACGAAGCCGCAGCATCATCTCTGGTGGCCTTTTGACAGCACAGAGCTCTCCTGGGTGTTGGAGAGATGCCACCACCCTGACACCAATGCACAAGTGCCATGTGGGTCAGAGAGGTGGCTCAGGCACTCCCTCCTGGAGGGGCTTTGAAGTCCGCACCTCACAGTTCAGGGGCCAGCCTCTAGGTCCCCTTCTAGCAGTCCTGTTTAAATCCATTAAATTTGGGAAAATTCAAGCTGAAATGGAGCCACATATTCTGTGACTGCTCCTAAAATAGTTAAAGTCCAATTGGAAGCTATAGACCCTAGGAAATGAAGTGTTATTGCCTCCACATTACTCACCACTGGGAAATAAGGAACAGTACAAAGCACTGTGGTCTGAATCATTCAGCAATGCCAAGTCACAAAACAACACCAACTCTGAGGATTTCCAGACTCAGTAACCCATGGCAAGAAAGGTCCCAAACTTAACAACAGGAGGGAAAAGCAATTATCCTCCGACACCTTCTCACCTGATTCCTCAAATCCGTAGGGGAGCCACCTGATTTGGTTACAATATTAGCATTAACTTTCATCTTTAGGGAGAACTGGTCCAAGTGGCTACAGCCAAAGAAGACCCTTTCCATCATCAATCACCTCACTTATAGGACTAGAACTGTTCCCCAAACTCTATCTCAGCCCTTCCCCTTGCCAAGCACACAGTTAGAACAAGATGCCCACTGGGGCAGCATCCACTGGCACAGGGACATTTATTTCACCAGGGATGTTTCTGATATGTGAATACTGACTTCCCCACTGGCACCTAAACAGCAGTAGAAAGGTCTGGAGAATAAAGAGCTCATTTAATAAGCCTGCTGCCCAGATGCCGTCCTGTGTGAGCTGGTCCATTTCTCAGATGCCACAGCCTTGGCCGCAGCATGTAGGGTCCAACACAGCAGGACTCTACCTGTTCTCATACCGCTAAAAACTAGGAAAGCCCTTCACTTCTTTACCACACTTCTGGGATGCCAGTTTTCCTTTTTTTTTTCTTCCTTTTCATAACCAGGAAAGAAAGAGAGGGGCAGCTAGGCAGCACTGAAAAGCAAATCCATGTGAACTGTTGGCCAGCTCCAACTCCTCAAACCCACCTGACCTGCCCCGCATGCCCTTCCCNGCATGTAGGGTCCAACACAGCAGGACTCTACCTGTTCTCATACCACTAAAAACTAGGAAAGCCCTTCACTCCTTTACCACACTTCTGGGATGCCAGTTTTCCTTTTTTTTTTCCTTCCTTTTCATAACCAGGAAAGAAAGAGAGGGGCAGCTAGGCAGCACTGAAAAGCAAATCCATGTGAACTGTTGGCCAGCTCCAACTCCTCAAACCCACCTGACCTGCCCCGCATGCCCTTCCCTCCCTGTTAGAGGCTGAAGGCCTGGAAAGTAGAGTTGTTTGCAGTGATGCCGCTCCACTCTGCTCTCTCTTCCTTCCCACAACTTAAGGGAGCCTCCAGATCTGTATGAGCATGTGGCCCCAGTGTCCTGTCTTCTAGTCGGCTGCCCTTCCCCCCAAACTCTCTTTGTAGGCTCTCACCTTTTTCATTACCTCTGCCAATAGGTCTCTTCTTTCTGCAAACCTCTGTTCTCTTTATTCCACCCAAATTCTGCTGTGCCCCCTCTTCCCCACGCCTATTAAACCCTTTCATAATCTGCCCCTGGATGTCTTCAGTCCAACCCCCTCCTCTACCCACCTCTTCACAACACCATTCACAAGGGTTTAGTCCTCTTTCCAAACATACCACCCAGGCCAGCTGGGAGGGGTGTGATTGCAGCTGCACCTTCACCTCCACCTCCACCTTGGTAATACCCCGCTCTGGGCACAGCCTGGGCCCTATTTAAGCTCTTACCAACTCTATACTCCTTTGCCCCCTCCTCTGCCCCACCTTTCCCTCACCTGGCTGAGTCCTAGCCACCACTTCTCCCGAAGTTCCAGGACAGACATCAGCCAGTGCTTACCTTCAACTCTCCTCCCTAAGACCTTTGCTGCCCCTACACTGCCCCGCTGATGCCTCTCCTGAGTCCTAGCACCAAACACACCATCTCCCACATGGGTTCATCTGTGCCAGCACGTTACTGGGCCCTGAGGCCACTAAGAGGCAGAAGATGGGACAGGCGGCCCAAGGGAGGGGCGGGGCTTCAATCTGAGAAGGGCCTGGGAACTGGGGCCTGTGTGGGGTAAGTACGGCAGTGAGGCTGACCTAGCAGGTGAGGGCCACGAGGCAGTGGCACTGCAGGGGCGTGGCTTTGGTGATTTTTAAAAGAAGGACTTTGAACCTTCTAGATACTTATAGGAAGAACTTTTATCAGGGCTTTTTCTCTGTTGTCTTTGTGTGAGGAATACTTGGATTATTTAAATTACTCTAAAAAGGGGTGTGAAGGGTCCATATAAAATTTGAAAATTCTTCCAAAGAATGCTAAAAGAAGACTTGAATCAATGAGAAGGCACATCATGTTTTGGACAATGGATTCATAAGTATGTCAGTTCTCCCTCAAGTAACCAAATATTTGACATGGCCCCCTCCCAGAAATTACCAGTAAGATTTTCATTGGAATTTGACAATCTAATCCTAAGTAATTTATGGAAAAATAAAAAAAGCAAGAGTAGCTTGTAAAAATTCCAGAAAAGAATCATAAGAGATATTTGTCTTAGGCACCAAAATACTAAAAAACTTCAGAAGGGTAATATACATGATAAAAATGGCATTCCAAACCTTTGGGAATAATAGATTTGCTATTTTGGTTGGGGAAATGAAAGATTACTAATACCCACTGGTGGGGAAGATGCGGAGATATGTGTAGATAGGTAAAGAGGCATGATCTTTTTGAACAGTTTCTTAGCATCCGGTTTGAGAAATATATGTGTGCCTTGACTCATCAATTCCTCCATCAGATATTCATTCACCTAGAGAACCCCTTGCACCTGTGCACAGAGGGCTTGGAGAATTGCTTCTAGTAGGAAAAGGAACCAATAGGATCAGATTACAACCTGAGTGGCCTTGAACATACTGTGCATTTATACCGTGGTATGCAATGCGGCCCTTAAAAGAAGTGAGGCTAAGAATGAAAAGGAAAACAAGGAAGTAGCTGTCACGGTATTAATGTTCCACTTCCTAAACAGGTCATCCTTTTCCTTCCAGTTCAGAGGAACACTCACTACATGATGATCTTTGATGCCTTTGTCATTCTGATCTGCGTGGCTTCCTTAATCCTCTGCTTTCGATCTGTGGTTAAAGGAATTCAGCTTCAACAGGTACGGTTGTTGTTTTTGAGGCATGTAACAGACATTTTGATTGATGGAGAAATTCACTGTGCTCCACCTCCTTCTTTTCCCCAAAGGAATTTGTCAGTTTTTTCCTCCTCCATTATAAGACGGAGGTCTCTTTTTCTGATCGAATGGAGTTTGTCAATGGATGGTACATTATGATTATAATCAGTGACTTGCTGACGATCATCGGATCAATTCTGAAAATGGAAATCCAAGCCAAGGTAAACTTTTTTCCTATGTACGCCATTGTGGGTATCAGATTGCATTATCTGTAATTTATTCTTCCAGAGTATGAGAATTTGTAGAGTAAATGATTTCTTTCAAACATCGTATTGGGTAAACTTGGAACTGGTGGCAGCACTGTCCTTAGATCTAGTTGGGAAATCCTTTAGGCAGTTTTTCACAGTGCGATCCACAGGAGTCTGCATCAGCGTCGTTGGGTACCTGGTAAAAATGCCTAAGTTAGGCCTATTAAATCTGAGCTCTGAGTGGGGCCTGTGAGCTCTTTCTTACACATTCCAAATTCATAAACACACTAAGGTATCTCAGGTAGGAGGTATTTTTTGTTCTTCTTATGAGATATGATAGAATCTTCAACAAGAACAGAGTACAGCTCGGGGATGTAGAGTGAGTCCCAACTATGATTACATGAGTGCTGTAGTTGTTTCCCCTGTCCATTCAACTTGAGAATGTTTCCATATTCTTATTTTTCCCATTGATGGACTACAAGGTTTTCCATTTTGGGTTCTGACTAACCCAGACTAGAGATCAACCCAAAGCAAAAATCATTATTAAGAAACTAGTGTTGTTTAAAGTAATCCTGTTCAAATTTCTTGTTTCTAGCTTTGGCTGTGACTAAAAACAAGCAGAAGCCTGTTTTCATTCAGATGCCTGGTCAGAAATCCCCAAATGCAAGGGCTCAGATAAGATGGGAGCTTATTTCTCCCTCATGAAATAGTCAGGGTGGATTTTCCGGGTTGGTGAGTTTCTCAGTTCTGGGCACCCAAACTCAGGGACCCCAATTTCTCCCATCTGGTTTTTCCACCAGCCATTACGGGCTTGTCCAGACTGCATGACTGATGCCGGGTCGTCTCAGAGATAGGTCGCAGACATGCTGTGGTCTGGGGGTGGTTCTCCCACAGTCTTACAGCCTTGGCTCCAGTGTGGTAGCCTTCACTTCTGTTCACGTTCCACTGGAGAGGATTTAGTCACGTCTAACTGCCAGGGGTGCATGTGCCTCAGAAGGAGGGAAGAGGTTTTGGTCAACACGGAGCAGCTGCCGCCCTAGCAGGGCTGTTGTGTAAGTCATCAGAGTACTTAAATCCAGGGGGCAGGAGCAGGGCAAGATTGGCAGCAAATCTTGGTCTTTACCAGCCTCAACTACATGGAGCTCAGTGAGCTCTCTCCACGTTTTCCTAGACCATTTACCACCCTTGTCTTATCATTTCATATGTTTTCTTCTTTCTGAAACCTCTAATGCCTCTGCCTCATCCCCAGTCTTGGGTGATGACCTCATTTCCTGTTTTACAAGAACAATAGGAAGAAAATAAATATTCCACAAACCCCCACTTCACTGATTTACCTACCGGCATCAGTGCCCACACATTCTGCTTTTTGTCTGTTACTGTGGCTATAGTAGGCCTACCACGTGCTGTCCCCACTTGCTCGTTCAAGTGCATAGTTCCCACTCTGCTTCCTTCCTTACTTGTGCTCCATCAATTTACCACTCTCTACCCTATCATTCCCACCAGTGTGTTTTTCCTCCTTTCTAAAAAGACAAAACATCAATATATTTCTCCCTTCGGTTACTTCCCCATTTCCTGCTCCCCTTTATGTAGCAAAAGACCTCAAACGAGTAGTAGTTTGTCATCTTGCTGATTCTGCTCTCCTGTTCTCTCCCATTTCTGTTCTGACTGGGCTGCCCCGCCTCTCCACGGGAAGTGTTCTTTCCAAGGACCTCCCATGCTGCTAAGTCTAATAATCAACTATTTATCCTCATTTTGACCTATTAGCAGTTCATATCACTTTGAACACTCCCTCTTTGGTGATGCTTTTTTTTTTCCTGGACTATCACTTACCTGGTTCCCCTCCTAAGGAAACTAGGGGTGGGTCTTCTGACCTTCCTTTGCCAGTTCCTCTCATCTTTCCAACCTTTTAAAGTGACAGTGCCCCAAGGCGTAGTGCTTGGGCATCTTTTGTTTGCTGCCACTGTCTTGGTGATTTCATTCCATTCCAAGTTTCAAATAGCATCTGCCTGCCAGTGATGTCCACATTTGTGTCTACAGCTTGGAATTCTTCCCTCAACTCGTCTCGGAGATGCAACTGTCTATTCCACACCTTCACTTGGTTGTCTGCCTGGCCTCTCACACTTAACACACCTAAAAACAGAATTCCTAGGGTCCCCACCTCCACAGTCCAAACCTGCTTCTCCTTTCTAATGTCAGTTAACACCAGCTCTCTTCAGTTGTTCAAGACAAAAGCCATAGACTCACCCTTGACTCCTCTCTCCTCCCTCTCCTCCACATCTAATCCAAGAGGCAGTCCTATTGATCTACCTTCAAAAATCACTTCATCACCTCCACCAAGTCACCATCAGCCCTCACTGATATTATTGCGGCAGGCTTCTCACTCCTCTAACCTGCTCTCAACCACAGCAGCCACTATTTGATCACATTGCTCCTGTCCAGAGCCCTACCCTATTCCAAGTAAAGTTGTTAGATTACCCAAAAGGCCCTAACTACCTGCCCTCTTACCTCTATGACTTCATCACTCACTCCAGCCAGACTCGCTATCTTTCCAGGTGCCCTCTGACCTTGGGGCCTTTGCACTTGCTGGTTTCTGTGCCTGGAAGGCTCTTGGCCTTGACTTTGTTTGGTTTGCTCCCTCACTACCTTCAGGTCTTTGCTCAAGTGCTACCTTTTCAGTGAGTCCTTCCCTGATCACCATACTTAAAATGCAACCCCCTGCCCATTCCTTATCCCCTCTCCTGAACTTTCTCCTCTGCACATACCACCAGCTAACGTATCAAGTGTCTATTAATTTAATGCTGTCCTCTCTTCCCCCCCCGCCATTAAAATGCAAGCTTCATGAGGGTAGGAAATTTGGTCTTTTCATTGTTTTGTCTGCAGCCCCTAGAACAGTGCCTGACTCATAGCCACCCAATAAATAGTTCCTGCTCCGATGAGTTTCTGATCACTTGTTCCCACTCTGTTTCAGAGTCTAACAAGTTATGATGTCTGCAGCATACTTCTTGGGACCTCCACCTTGCTTGTGTGGATTGGCGTCATCCGATACCTCAGTTTCTTTCAGAAGTACAATGTAAGGAGTTTCCTGGCTCTCTGTGCTCCTGGTCTTTCTCCCTTTTGAAGTTGTGCTTTGGCTGGAGGAGAAAAGCATTCTAAGGACCTCTCTTTCTTTCCCAGCTCCTTATTCTGACCCTTCAGGCAGCGCTGCCCAACGTCATGAGGTTCTGCTGCTGCGCAGCCATGATTTATTTTGGCTATTGCTTCTGTGGATGGATTGTGCTGGGGCCCTACCACGAAAAGGTACGATGCACAGTTTTTTTCTTGGTACCACTGAGTTCTTAGAACATTGCCAGGGGCTTGTTTTCTCCTTTGAGATGAACTCTTTCTATTTTGTGACTCAGCCTTAAAAATGTTGATGGTCATAACATCTGTTGCCATGTTTATAAACCAGTAGGGTGTGACCAACTTGAGAGGATAACTGATTCACTCAATTTCCCCAATTTCTTTTATGGAATGTGTCAAATAATTAAGTTGTTTTTACTACCAGAGAAGTAAAGTTTAATCAGTTTAATTCATTAGTATATATTAGGGTTGGCTATTTAGGGAAGGTGTCTCGAAACGTGATTTTATTTTAAAAAGTATAGAAATAAACCTGTAGAAATATTTGAATATTTGTCACTAGAATTACAGCCTTGACTATTATGCCATTATCTTAAGTGGCATGAACTTTAAAATGAGAAGAATGATCATGCATGGAAGGGGCCTGGGTTTCTCTGAAGAGCCATTTCAAAGGCCTCTTTCCACAAAGGTAAAGGGGAGGATAAGGCTTGACTCACAGAAGCACTGAGGGTGTAGGCTGCCCCCTTCTACCTTCAGTCCTACCTGCCCCTATCAGCTCGAGTGCCAACAAGCAACTGCATGGCCCAGGAAAACAGTAGGCTTGGACACACTGTGTGCGTTACCAAGCAAATGCATGTAGTTACCTCGGCCTATTGCTTTGAAAAGGTAACTTGGGATATTTGGTCCCCTTACTTTTAATATGAAGTCGTGAATAAAGTCTCCCCTGAGGAGGAATATGGAATAAAGTGAACTTTTCTTTTTTCTCTTTTCAGTTCCGTTCTCTGAACATGGTCTCTGAGTGCCTTTTTTCTCTGATAAATGGAGATGATATGTTTGCCACATTTGCAGGAATGCAGCAAAAAAGTTACTTGGTCTGGCTATTTAGCAGAACCTACCTCTACACGTTCATCAGCCTCTTTATATATATGATTTTAAGTCTTTTCATTGCACTGATCACTGATACGTATGAAACAATTAAGGTAGGTTCATCTGTAGCCATAGTGGCAGCATTTTCCTGGACCTTGCAGAGTGGCAATAAAATATAGTACCTCTGGGGGAAGGGAATTGATGGAATGTTAATTTCTTCAGGGTGGAGAAGAGTGATTTCAATTTTAGATACTGAGAAACAGAAAGGAAGGAGAAATAGAATTTCCAGAACGCCGAAACTTTTATCTTCACTTCATTGTGCTTTTTTGGTACAAGCTTTCTAACCTTTTATTAGAATTCTAAGAACCAGTAGGTATTGGGCGAGTAAAACAAGTGTCATTGCAAAAACCCAGAAATGGGGGTGAGAAACTTTTAAAATGCAGTTTTCATGAACAAAAACTGACCTGTTCATTTAGAGTGTGTTGTAACTGAACACGTTACCCATTGCAAGGCTATGCATGATCCTCTCCCCAGTTGGAACTTCATTTGAAAAACTTATTATTGGTGTTATTATTCACAAGGAATTTAAAAAATCAGTTAAGCCTTTTGAAATATGGAAAGGCAGAACAAATACCCATATATATTTAAATTTCTAATAGCTTTATACTGTTAGGGACACTGTTGGCATGGACATGTCCACTTGGGGACTTCTCCTTCTGGGCAGTATGCTGTGTGGACCATCCAGGGACAAAGGGAAGACTGTCAGGAGTTGAGGGCTTGTGAAGTGCCTTGCTCATGAAGCCAGGGCCATGGCTTCATTCTTACTGAATCAGATATCAGGAACTGACTATCCTTAGTCCTTGCTTGGCAGATTTGTGCTTAGAGTCACCAAGGTGACCGGGAAAGAACGTAGCTGTACCTGTCCAGATCCCCCCGCCCCCCGTAATGCTCTAAAATTTTTCTGCCTTCCACTCCGCATGCAGAGAACTGTATGTTATTTAAAGGTGACATCCAGCATCTCTAAGAGTTATATGACTTGATGACTCTCCATGACACAAGTCTGAGAGTCATAGTTTAGATGTCAACCTTTTTTCTTGGGCTCAGAGGACTTCCAAACGGGAAAGCTAAGTTATTTCTGATCTTTTCTGGCCAGGGCACATTTGAGAGGCCTCAGGCTCCCAACCGATATACCTGTGAGGCCCTTCACCAAGCCTGTCTGTCCAGAAGAGAGACTGCAAAAGGGTGTGCAGACTAGAAGATCCCTTACAGCACCCAGATCTTGGTCCAGACACCTGGACTAGTTTAGGAGCATTCGGAGGTGTGCCCAGGTCTTCTGAGGAAGCCTGGGTACACCCACCCCTCAGCCTCCAACAGCATCATTGTTAATCTGCACCAGCTGGGCTTCTCGTGACCTGAACCAGGTGCCATCCAGGGTGCCTGCTACACACTGGTCTGAAAGTCATGGGCTGCAGGGTGGAGCAGTGACAGAGGACCTCAGACTTGGAACAGGACTGGCCAGATTCCTCCTGGAAGCAGGGCTCAGGCTGACTGAGATTTCAGCATGCTTATTTGGGGTTGAACCAGACCCAGAAGGGAGAGGCCAGGAGGGCACTGCAGAGGCCCAGACTCACTTTGCCTTAGCCCAACCAGAGTGGCTCTGGAGACCACACCTCCCTGAAGATACTTGGGAGTGACTAACCTACCCCTCCAGGAAGATCCCCTCCCTTGCAAAATGGTCTGTTTTAAGTTTGGAATGGAGCTGTTTTCAAGGAGTTTATTAGTGAGAGCTGTTTTTTTCTTCTGTACAGCATTACCAACAAAACGGCTTCCCAGAGACCAAACTGCGGACGTTTATATCAGAGTGCAAAGATCTGCCCAACTCCGGAAAGTACAGATTGGAAGATGACCCTCCAGTATCTATATTTTGCTGTTGTAAAAAGTAGCTGTCAGGCTTCTGTGTGCTCTAGAGGAAAGTATGGTGTGGAGCTGTGTTGGGAGACTCTATTTATATTTTAAGATCTGGTGGAGTATATTTGAAAATGACTATTTTGAGCAAATTGAAGGCTATAATTTATTAAGAACTCATTAGGTTTATAATTTTAAAAGCAATATTTAATGTCGTTCAGCTTTATGTTGAGTTTATTTTTTTAAAAAAACCCTAACTTTGGTTAGGGAAGCTAATTGGTTTCTTATTCTTTCATCTGCTATAGCTTTAGAAGGCATTTCTCTGCCATTCTTTACTATAGCTCTTGGCCTGTTGCTTACGGCTGACTGTGTCCTCAGTGGAAAACAATGCCGGGCCCGACAGTGCCTTCAGACGACTCCCTAACCTGGGCCTGGGCCACTCTCGACGAGGGAGACGGGATGGCTGCTCTATGTCCAGCCATCGTTGAGTTTTAAGACCAGGCTAGCATGAGAAACAACCATCACCAGCAAACAGTCCAATATTTGGTTGTGAGGGACAACTTGTACATGCAGGTTCTTTCAGTACCTGGAGGGGATCTGGTTTCTTAGTATTCACGTATAAGTTTTCTCCTTCAGTGTTAACGTAGAGAACTTGAAAGAGTATCTTATGCATATATGAAATTAAAGCACATATCGAATTTATGTCCGAGCCCACAGCATGATTTATTCACACTCCCGTGGCCCGTGAACGCGGCGTGATGCACTGTCCTTGGGCAGGCGCCTTTGGTCTCATGGAAGGAAGTAGCATTTTAGGGTTAGGAGCTGTGGTTTGTGGGCAGGGGTCCCATACCTCACATTACAATGTTTTGTAAAACAATTATCCTCCTAACTCACATATAAGTGGGAAATGTATGTCTTTAAAAGACAGAAACAAAGTCTCTGTCCTTACGAAATGCTGACTAGAAGTTTCAGGCATTTTCATGACGTGGATCTTGGTTTTGTGTATTGTTTGTTCAAATAGAAATGAGTTCGATGATGTGCAATAAAGGTTTTCTCAAAGCAAACTCTTTTTTAAAAAAAAGAACTAATTTGTTCATTTTTATTTGGGTTTAAGGGCTAAATGAAGATAGGCTTGAGACACTAGAATCTTATTATTTAATCATGACCATAATAACAAGTTCAGGTGTTGAAAAGTGAGGCTTTACCTCTAGTTACAGGCTATGCTTGTAAGGTCTTTGGCTTTGGAGAAGTGAAAAAAAAATCTAAACCCCTAGGGGAGTTTTTTTTTCTTAGTTCTAGTATTTATATCATGATCATTTTTAGAATTCACTAGAATACAATGTGAAATTTTTAAATTTTATTTATTTATCTGGTAAATACCATTTTTATGCTCCTTGTGAAATGTTTGGACTAGCAATCATACTTCGATGCTAGTGTTAGGATTTGCCCTGACATCGTATTCCTGCTGTGGAATTAAAGCCCGTGACTTGGTGTTTCTCTCCCTTGCTTGGCACCTGACTCTCAAGCTTTCTTATTGTGTCAGGAGTGAGTCCTTAATAAATCTTATGGTCTGCTTGTTAGTAATGATGCCCATTAAGGGGATCACTCTTAATGAAAGAAACAGCACTAACTTTTTACAACTGGCCCCAAACCAGTACAGGCTTGCTTTGGGTAGGCAGTCATTATGGACCAGTCATTTACATGTTTTTCTCTTATGTACTATATTTTTTTGGACCATAAGACACACCTAGGTTTTAGAGGAGGAAAATAGGGGAAATTTTTTGAAGCAAAAAATGTGGTAAATATTTAATAACATAAATAACATAATATTTCACCAATGTAAATGTAAAGCTACATTCAGACTATAAGATGCACTGCCCCCTTTTCTCCAAAATTTGGGGGAAAATGCATCTTATAGTCCAAAAAATACAGTGTTATATGTGCCATAAAGAATGCCAAGGTTCTTGTAAGAAGGAATGCAGAGACCTGGGCGAGTGGTTCAGTTGGTTGGAGCATTGCCCTGTGCACCAAAAGGTTGCAGGGTTGGTTTCCAGTCTGGGCACATACCTAGGTCCCTGGTTGGGGTGAGTATGGGAGGCAACCAGTCCATTTTTCTCTCACATCGATGTTTCTCTCTCTCTCTGTCTTCCTCTTTCTTAAATCAATAAACATATCCTAGGGTGAAGATTTAAAAAAGACAAGAAAAAAAGGAAGGGAGAACGGAAGTCTCCCACTTCTCCTCCTAGGCTTCCAAACTGGGGAACAAGGGGGAGATGGGGGCGGGACTTCTGTTGGTGAGGTCCGTTTGTCTGGGGGTCAGGTTTACAGCTCTGTCCCCCTGACATAATGATTCCCAAGCTCATAGACATAAGACTCTTTGAGGCAGAGGGGAGGGCTCATGTTAAAATGATGGATGTCCATGCAATTCCAGCAGAGACTTATTTTTCAAGTTCTGTAGTGAGGCCAGGAGTTTTTACTTTCATCATGCACACGAGGTAAGTTTGCTGCAAGTGGTCTGTGGTGGCTGCATGGGCCAGAGCAGGACCAGGAACAGTTAAATCCCTTTATTGGGGCAACAAATAAGGACCTGTCCAAAAGGCTCGGGATTCAGGCTGCCCTTCTGTTTCTGGACCACATTAGTCAGGGGAGAACTTTTAGGGGAAAGTTTATGGATATCAAAATAGTTATCTAACAATATGTGTTGTCTGTTATGAACATTTTTTAGGTAAAATTTGATTTTGCTGATGCCCCATTTTCTTTAAACAATTTAGCTGCTATTTTCTCCTATCACTTTATAAAGCCTTAAAAAATCAAATACTGAATTTTAATCTTTTTGTCCCAGCATACCAATTTCAAATTAAGATTTTAAAAGAAGATAAAATTCTTGTTAATTGATGAAATGATGATCTACATAGAAAAACTAATAAAATTAACAAATTTTCAAAACTAATTAAAGAATTTAGTGAGATTGTTGGAAGATCAATTTAACAACACTCTAAGTTTCCTCTCTATATTAATAATTTTTCAGAAAAGATAGCAAAAATTAGAAATTATCTAGCAATCATCCTAAGGTAGAATGTGCAAGGCCTTCCAAGAGAAACTTTCAAAAACTCCATTATAAGACATAAACAATCTGAATAACTGCAGAGATAATATATTCATGAATGGAGGCAACTTAGCATAGTAAAAATTCAAGTCCCTTCAAATTAATCTATAAATTCAATGTAATAAGTTAAAAACTCTAGGTGAAATTTTTGAACCTCAAAAATTGGCTGGTGTGGCTCAGTGAATTGAGTTCCAGCCTGTGAACCAAAGGGTCGCTGGTTTGATTCCTAGTCGGGACACATGCCTGGGTTGCAGGCCAGGTCCCCAGTAGGAGACATACAAGAGGCAACCACACATTGATGCTGCTCTCCCTTTCTTTCTCCCTCTCTTCCCCTCTCTAAAAATATAATTACAATCTTTAAAAATATTGAGTTCTAAAATTCATGTGAGAAGATCTATACGAGGAAAACTACAAAACTCTATTTAAAGAAGTGAAAGAAGTAAATTAGTTGGAGAAATATTACATGTTCATGAATAGGAAAACTCAGTATTGTCAAGATCATTCTTTCCATCTTGATCTATAGATTCAAAACAGTCCCAATCAAAAGCTCAGTGATATATTTTGTGGGTATTGACAAACTCATTCTAAAGTTTTAATGGAGAGGCAAAAGACTCAAAACAGCCAACGCAATATAGAAGAAGAACAAAGTTGAAAAAATATCACTACCCAACTTTAAGGCTTCCTATAAATTATAAATTAAGAAAGTGTGGTGTTGGGGAAACAGTAAGTATACCAATGGAATAGAACAGAAATACCAGAAATAGACTCAATCAATATAGTCAATCAATCTTTGATGAAGGACCAGTGATGCTGGAGCAACTGGTTATCCACATGCAAAAAAATAAATGTAGACATACAGATCTTGCACTCACCATAAAACTAACTTGAAACGGATCGTTGATGTACATGTAAAATGAAAACTATGAATATTCTAAAAGGCAACAGGGGAAAATGTAGATGACTTTGAGTTTGGTGACAACTTTTTAGAAGCAGCATCAAACACACAATCTATGAAAACAAAATTTGATAAGACTTCATTAAATTAATAACTTCTGCACTGGCTGGTCTGGCTCAGCAGATTGAGTGCTGACCTGCAAACCTAATGGTCACTGGTTTGATTCTCAGTCAGGACACATGTCTGAGTTGCAGGCCAGGTCCCCAGTTGGGAGCGTGTGTGAGAGAGAGGCAACTGATTGATGTCTCTTGTCTCTTGTGTCTCTTGCTTTCTCCCTCCCTTCTCCTCTTGCTAAAAATAAATAAATAAAATCTGTATAAAACAAAAAGCTTCTGCTCCACAAAAGATACCATCAAGAGAACAAGAAGACAAACCACAGGCTAGGAAAAAGTATATGCAGAAGACATGTCTGATAAACACTGTTATAGAAAATATGCAAAGGATTCTTCCAAGTCAACAAGAAAACAATCGAATTTTAAAAAAGGGCCAAAAACCTGAATAGATACTTCACTAAAGAAAACATGCAGATGGAAAATAAGCATATGAAAAGGTTTGCAACATTATGTGGCATTAGGGAATTGCAAATAAAGCAACAGGGAGATACTACTAGGCACCGAGTAGAGTGGCCAGAATCCAAAACACTAAGAAAACCAATTCTGCTGATGAGAATGTGGAGCAACACAAACTCTCCTTTGTTTCCTATGGGAATGCAAAATGGTACAGACACCTTGGAAGAGAATCTGGCAGTTTTTTACAAAACTATACTTACTCTACAATCCAGCAATTGTACTCCTTGGTATTTATACAAATGAGTTGGAAACTTATGTCCATACAAAAAAACTGCACATGCATGTGTATAGTGGCTTTATTCATAATTGCCAAAATTTGGAAGCAACCAAGATGTCATGCAGTAGGTGAAAGGAGAAATAAACTGGTACATTCAGTTGATAAAATATTAGTGCTAAAAAGAAATGAACTACCAAATAATGAAAAGACATGGAAGAACCTTCAATGCATATAACTAAGTGAAAGAAGCCAATCTGAAAAGGCTACCTACTATGTAATTTTAACTATATGACATTTAGGGCCCAATAAAACTTTCATATGAAGACCACCTGCTAGAGAAATTTCAGGTCTATAAATTTAAAGTTCCTTGTTATAGTACACTATTGAACAAAAGATTCTTATGTGGTTATTGGTCATTACACATTTGAGTCAGAGTACAAAACTTTTTGTACTATAAAATACAAAGCAGAACACAGGCTTTTGAAAGCAACAAAAGCATAGCACAGAAAAATGACTGTTACCACCAGTGAGAAATGAGTCAGATCTTTACCATAAGCAGTGACTTTGGAAAGTGAAAAATCTAATGCCTATTGTGAACTAATTTACTAATTAAACAATGACCCCTGGCTGGTGCAGCTCAGTGGATTGAACACTGGCCTGTGAACCGAAGGGTCACTGGTTCAACTCCCAGTCAGGGTACATGCCAGGGTTGTGGAAGAGGTCGCCAGTAGGGGGCATGTGAGAGGCAACCACATATTGATGTTTCTCTCCCTCTCTTCCCATCTTGACTAAAACAAATAAAATCTTTAAAAAATGATTAGATTAGGTACCTAGAAACTACAATTCATTTCATTCAGTTTGGATAACTTTCAGCTATTGGACTCCAAGTATTTTCCATTATTACTCTCCTCCCCTCTTCTCCATCCCCAAATCTCTCACCACCGGAGTTAAATAATTCCTAGAACCTTGCTGCTTAAAGAGTGGTACACGGACCAGCAGTATCAGCAACATCTTCTAGTTAGAAATGCAAAATCTCAAGTTCTATTCCAGATCTACTGAATCAGAGTTGGGCTCCATAAGACCCCCTGGTGTTTCATTTGCACATTAACATTTGATATACTCCAGCTCTCTTGCAGGTATTTTCCCTATACAGTGTTCTGTAAGAATTTACTTACTATTTTTTAAGTGACACTTTTGTATCTGTTGATAATATATGCATCCAGCTATTTATGTATATGTATCTCGTCTCTATTTTGTGCAACTCTTGATAGATTGTTACAGATGTGCAATTGTTTACAGAAACTTCTCTGGGTCAGCAACTGCTGATATTGTCTCTATAAGTCCAGTCCTATGGCAAGAATAAAGGTTTTGGAGACTCGGCCACCTGAATAGAAATCTTGGACCTACTACATATTCTGTGGGCGACCTCCTGGAAGTAACTTCAACCTCTCTGAATCCATTTCCTCCTTTCTAAAGAGAGATGACAGTACAGGGTGCCGAGCTTTCAATGAGATAACACACACATCAGCCTTCCTCCCTAGTAGGCTCCCAAGTACTTCTGGCCTCTTTGAAGCACAGATCCCTTGCACATGGTAAATGTTGTTAGGAAATGCAAGAGTAACAGTTAATTTTCTTTTTAACTACCTGACGAGAAGTTATTGTGTAGAGTTGCCAGAGCTTTAGAAAAGACAGAACGAGGATTGTGCTGTCATCCCAGCACAATCCCAGTTTACAAATCCCCTTTACAAAAAAAGGGGATTTTGCAAAAAAACTTTTTTTTTTACAAAAAAAAGTCATCCCAGTTTACAATCCCCTTCTAAAGGAGTTCCTAGTGGAGTCCTAGCATTTTGAGGTTAATAGGTTGTCCCTTTATTGTGGCTTTTCTTTGAATTAAAAAGGCTTAAAGACTCATCAGCATAGAAATGATATAAACTATATATGATATGTATGTGTACATGACATAGAAATATAATGTTTTATACTTACAATTTACTTCCTCCAACACTTTCCAGTCAAGCCACAGTCTGAGCCCATCATGGGAATTCCCCTGCTCCCCACGAGTACAGCGCTGTGACATTTCCTCTCCGTTTGTTCTAAAAAGGAACCTACCCACGCCACCGTCGTACGCATCTCTGGGGACTGTGACTAGGCAAATGGGGTCCTCCAAGCCTGTTTATATCCAGGGGGCAGCTCTGATAATAGGGGTTCTAAAATAAGGTTTTCTTTTCTTTTTCTTCTTCTTCTTCTTCTTCTTTTTTTTTTTTTTACCTAATAGGCTACTGGAACTATCTTTCAAACGAGGGTCAATTATGCATGCATTTACATACGTCATTTTGTCCAACTGTATTTACCTGGAGACGAGTATTAAAATAATTATCTGGCGGGGTATTCTTTGCCCTAGTTATACTCTGAGACCTTTTACTCATCCAAGTGGCCTGGAACTTGGGACTTGGACGCTGCTGCTACCACGTGAGGAGCAGGAACAGACTGACTCCCTGGGAAAGGGCCCGTTGGCCGGGTCCAAACTGCCAAGCCAACAGGACCGCTCAGCTGAGTGGTCCTTATCTTTAAGGATAATCTTTTTTTTTAAGTTTTTTAAAAACATTTTATTTATTTATCTTTAGAGGGGAAGGGAAGGAGAGAGGAAGGAAACATCAATATATGGTTGCTTCTCGTGCATCCCCTGCAGGGAACTGGTCCCTGCAGGAAACTGGCCTGCAACCCACATGTGCCCTGACTGGGAATCGAATCTCGATCGTCTGGTTCGCAGGCCCGCGCTCAATCCACTGAGCTACACCAGCCAGGGCCTCTAAAGATAATCTTATCTCTAAGATTCCGGTTTGGTTTCCCAGGGGCGCGCGTGTTCCTGTCGTACACGTGGAGGGCAGAGCAGCTGCGAGCGCGGGCGGAGCGAGGCGGCGGCTCCCGCAGTGCGCGTGTCGCCGTCCCCCGGGCCCAGCCAGTAGCCGCGCGGACGCCCCCTGCCCGCTCCGGAGGGGCGCTCCAGTGTCCCCACGCGAGCGAAAGGCGATTCGTTTTAGTTTCCTTGTGCTCCAGTAGCACTTTTCACATCTGAAACATGAACCTTGTCACGGAGTTTTGTGATCGTGCCCTTCAGGAGAGGAAAACACGCGCAACCAATGAACTTGTCGGTTTCATGTGAAATCCTAGCGGGAAAGGGCCCGTGTCTTTCTTTCCTCGTGTATCCAGTGTCCAGCACTCGGCTTGGCGCTCAGTGAGGGTGTCCTGAACGCATCACAATAGAAATGGCTAAAGAAATGGACACATGAATGGATGAAGAAAATGAAAAATGGAGAAACCGAGGAAGGAACGAAGACGGGCAGGAGCCCGGAGGGGGCTGGACGTGCGCGGCCCCACCGCCCGGGGGCGGTGTGGAGGGGGCGCGGGCCGCCGGGACTTCTGTAGAAGGCGCAGCTCCGCAGTCCTGCCGCCCAGCGGACACGCGGGAGGCGGAGTGGAGGGGTCGCGCGGGGCACCGGAGACGCGAGCGTGGGAGCCCGGGGCAGGTGCAGCTGTCCCACCCTTGACCTTGGCTGCTGCGGCTCTGGGGCCGCACCATGTCTCGCGGAGCGGAGGCGCTGGACCTGCCGGTGAGGAACTCAGCCTCAGACCTGTCCTGGGAGCCCCACCGCAGGTTAGTCCCCCGGGGGCGCTCGGCGCCGTCTACTGGGCTCGCCGCGGGCCCCGCTCGGGCTCCTCTCCTGCTCCGGTCTTCTCGCGCCCGCACCTCCGCTACATCTCCCACTGCCCCAACCTCGATCTGCTTCGCTGCTTCCCGCCTCCCGGGGCCCAGAGAGACTGGCTCGCGACACGTGGAAAAAGTCTCCTCCGGCAGGGAAGCGAGGGGCGGAGTGGTGACTCGGGGCTGGGGCGGGAACGCCGGGCTGGCCACGCGCGGCGTCCCGTCCGGCGCGCGCGGACCGGCCTTGCAGCTCGGCCGGCGACGCCTCGGAGCAGAGCCCGCCGCACGCGGCCGCCTGGGGAGTCCGCCTTCGGCCCCGGCCTTTGCGCGCCGCTGGCGGGAAGGGTGAGAGGACGAGTAAGAGAGGGGCCGCGCCGGGAAGGTTCCAGCTGCAGGGAGGCGGTTCCAGCAAGGCGGATAAGCATGTGCCCTGAAAGTTTTTCCTGCTCCGAATCGCGAGAGCTGTGGAAAGTGTGGAAGGCGAGGCCTGACCTGGCTTGCAGTCTGCCCCTTCCCCCAGGCCAGGTGGCTTAGGAGAGGATCAGATGTTTTCAGGTTAACCTTCAGGTCAGGCGCCTGAGCTGCGTCTTTCCAGATACCGGGCTCTGGAGAAATTCTCAAGTGGACGGCTTTCTGGTTCTAGACCAGAGCTTTCTTGCTATCTTGAGCACGCTCCTGTTAACTGCTAGCAGTGAGTTCAAGAAAGCTGGGCTGTGCCTTCCGGAACAAACAGGCCTTTTCCTCAGGTGGGAGGGGTGTGGTGCGGTTAACCTCAGTTCCTCTGCCCGCATGAAAAGGCGTACAGTTCAGCCCAGTGGCGCTGTCAGGGGGCCCCACGCCTGAGGTCGGGGCTGCCAACCAGCCAGCCGCGCTGCTGAGCCTGAGCCTGAGGAGTACACGGGCCTTAGCTCCCCTTCCTTCTCGCAAAATAAATATAGTGATGGGTCGTTAAAATTCCTTAAAATAGTGGAGAGACGTCCCTGCCTTTCCTGCATGACAATATTCTCAGTATTATAAGTGGACTTAATAATGCTAGCAAGGAAAGTAAGAGTTCAAGAGAATTCATTTGATCTTTGGTGACTGTCCAGGTAAGTATTTTATTCCAAGCAAGAGTGCCATATATTTCTTAGATGTTTGAAAGACCAATTTGGAAAGAGAAGACATACTGTTGGTGCAACTTTTTTCCCAGCGGCATACCCGTGAATGTTACAACAAAATGACCAGGTATCATGCAACTTAGAAGCTCTTTTAATGCTAGGTGTCTATTGTAATGGGGCACATGGGAGAAGGTACATGTTCCTTCCATCTGCCCCAGCCTAAAAGTGTTGTCCTAAAACTCTAAGGAGCAATCATCTCTGGGTTTGTTTACCGTCTCCTGCTGACACTGATGAACAGCTGTGTGCTCGTGGTGCATGTAGTGTGTAACCTCTCTCTGTTTTTTTCTGTAAGTCAATATTTTCCTTAGCACATTTCCTTCAGGGCTTAAACGGCTTTATTGTATCCAGGGAGTATCTTCAGAAGTTCCTGTTCTTACAGCATGGGGGGACACACTCTGGGGTGTGCACATAAATTGCCTTTGAAGGGATCCAGGTTTGAGGTATGCACATGCCTGGTTGTACGATACCAGTGGGGAACAGCAGGTTGTGCGGCTTTGAAACTGAAAACAGAGGAAGGAGCCAATGAGAGTGAGATGGCAGAAGCTGTCTATGGATGTCAGGACGCAGATTCTGATATTTTATGTTGAAGGGACCAGCTACCTCCTTCTCCCCGGAGGTGGAGTGTAGGTTTCACTCTTTCAGATACTGCTGACCACCTTTGTGATGTGCTAATGGTTAGCAGCGAACCAAACAGCACAAGTTTGGAAGGAAGGAAGGTACCAGAAGGAATCTGGTAACTTCCTCCAAGTGAGTCAGCAGTCTCGAGATTTTAGCTCTTCTTCCTGATCATACTTTAAGATGAGTCAAACTCCCATTGCCATAAAAGTTCCCTTCTCTTTTCATGAGAACCTTCCCTAAACTGGGTTCTGTGGCCTGGACCCTTCAAAACCAGGCACATTTCCCACACTTCCCATAACCATTACTGTGCAGAAGCCACCACAATAGTGCCAATTTAATTTAATCTCCTGCACTTAAAAATCGATAAATCCCAATGAGGTGTTTCAAGAGACTCCATTCTTTTCTCCCAAGGAGGAGCACATCAAAAGTGTTATTTTAACACAATAATGCATATAAAATATCTTAAGCAAGTGGAAAGAATAGGAAGTGAAGTTTTGATCAGAGTGGCAGAGAATACAGAACCAAAGGATGAGAATATTTACAAACTAATCTCTTTGGCTAGGTCTCTAAAAGTAAAGTGAAACTCAGAATAAGACAGTTCTTGAAACTTAGTGGAATAACAGGTGGCTTCTTCTGGCTACAGTTTTCAAAGTAAAAACAGTGGTCAAAGAAAACCCCTCGGCTATGAAGATTAAAGGTGGAGCCCTCCCTGAGGCAGACTGTTACCTTTTCTGAGGTCTGGAATCCAAGGTCATTTCTGAAGAATGAGATCACCTGAGCTCTCAGATCACCTGTTATGGGTTTCAGGGAGAAAAGCAGTTATATTCCCAGGCTTCATTTTCTTTACCAAACAACAACATTCTTTTCCCTTCTAGTGTTTTAAAGTATTTTATTGTTTTTGTTTATTTGTTTGTTTCATTGTTTGTTTGCTCTGGCAGTCATCTGGGTTCTTTTTCTTCCCACTTTCCTCATCCTACCTGTAGCTGAGGTTTCTCTACTCCGTTTTGAGTTTGGGCCCCTGCTTCCTCCTCCCCAGTGTGACAAGACAGCTTTGGGGGCATGTTGCCAATGTTTCTTTCCCCTTAACTGGAGGGCCCGTTTGCTTTCTTCTCCTCTGAAGGTTGTATTTTATCACCTCCCCTTGAGTAAATCTGGTGGTAGCTGCTTACAACATCTGTCAGGCAATGATTGGTGACTAGGGAGGCTAAGGATTCTGGGAAATTATCCTTGGCGTGTGTAATTCTAAAAGATCTGCAATTTCAATGGTGGGTTTTGGAAGAAAATCATGTCACTTACAGCAACTAGAGGGAATTGCGAGGAATAGGGTGACTCAGTGTATTTCCCAACTGCCACTGAAGTGGGCTGTCCAAAAATAAACTATACTCAGTCACTGTTTTGAGGAAAACATATTAAGTATAACTTTATAACTTCTTTTAATTTTGCACTTAGAGAGCACCATCATCATGACCTCATTAAACTGGGCACTTATTAGAGGAAGACAGCTGTGAGGAAATGCCCTGTGCCTACTCATCACCTTCAGCTTTAACTGCATGTGATACCCTATATTGCTAAGAAATGGAGTTTTACTTTATTTGTCTCTGACCCAGACAGCTGATTTTTCAAGACATTTTCCAAGGTGGGGAGGCTTGTTCAGAACAAGCACTTAAAATGTGCAGCTCTTTCCCTGGCTGGTGTGGCTCAGTTGGTTGGAGCGTCCTGTAAAACGAAAGGTCGCTGGGTTGATTCCTGATTAGGGCACCTGCCTACATGGCAGGTTCATTCCTGGTTGGGGCACATATGACAGGACTCCACTCCATCCATGTTTTCTCTTCCTCTTTCTTTTCCTCCCTTCCCCTCTTTCTAAAAATCCATAAGCATGTCCTAGCATGTCCTCAGGTGAGGATAAAAAAAAGTGCAGATCTGGTTTGGCTTTCCTGCTGGCCTGAGGCAGCGGGTGGTGATGGGAGATGATTTTATAGGAACGTAGCAGCATGGTTGTCTTTAGGGCAATTCCTAGAAATTGTAGCGTGCTCATCCTCTGTGCGTGTGCGTGGCTCTGGTGGGAAATCAAAAGCCCCTACAGGCTTTCTTCTGGGTGCTCCTCAGGAGTAAAATGACCCATGTTATTTATGGTCTGAGGGCTGTGTGAGAAGGTAACCAAGGTTTCTTTCTTTGACTTTTTTCCTTCTTAACTTCCTTTTATTGGGGCCCAGCTACCCCAGAGCCTCAGGGAACTGAACATTTCTCCGCTTTCTTTCCCCCTTCCTCTTTCTCTCTCTTTCTCTCTTTCTCATGAGATTAGCAAATTGTGAATTAATAGATCACAGTAGGAATTTGGAATAAATTTTAAAAACTGGTGTGGGAGTTGCTAGCGGTTGGTCCAAATGAAGTCTTCCATCTGCCAGATGGCACTGTCCTTCACCTGCGGCCCATGTGGTCGCTGTGGTAGAAACGCTGACCTTCGTTCTCGGAACTGCTTCTCTCCGCCCCACCTCCTGCCCACCACTAACGAACTCAGGGCAGGAAGTACTTGATTACTTACCTGATACATGTTATTAGGCTCTTTCCTTTGGAAATAGCACATTTTTACTCATAAAAACTCACATGTTAACTTCCCAAAATCAAGAAAGTACGGAAAACTTGAAGAAAATTAAGATGACTGATAGGTCTACTTCACAGGGAGTAACGATTTTTTTCTTGTTATGTATTTTTAGTCTCTTAAAATGTCTACATACAGAGATAAAATGCCAACAGTTTTTGAAAAAAGAGACCCCAACATATTTCCATTATAACTTAAAAATATTTAACAATATGTCATAGATATCTTTAGTCAACACCAAGTTATAGTGAACACTTTTAAAATCATTTTCTTCACTGGTTACTGTAACTTCTGTAGTATAAATTCATAGAAGTTTGAGTTCTACGTCATAGAAACTCTTCCAGAAACTGTCCGAGTGCCCTTCAAAAATTTACATTTCCTTCCATAGTTTTTTTCCCCATTATTATTGTTAAATGTTCATTAACTTGTTCAGATCTTTTACCTGTTATTATATTGGGCTGTCTTATTCTTATTAATAATTCAGAGCTCTCTACAAGTAGTATATAGTCAACTTTGGCCTGTTTAAATATATTTCAAACCTTTTTCCCAGTTTGTCTTTTAATTTTTTTTGAAGTCAAATTTTTGTGTTAGGATCTGTCAATCATTTTCATGGCTTCTGAATTTTGTTATGATTAGAAAGTCATCTTAAATTATATATTAAAAATCTATATCCGATGCTTTTATATTGTAATGTGTCTAAGTTTTATGTTTGTATTTGGTTTGAGGGATGTCTCTAACCCTCTCTCTCCAGTGGATTCCAGATATTCATGATAACAATTCACTGACTAATTCATTCTTTGGAAGATCTTTAGGAATATTAATTGAAATAAAACAGGGTTTCTATCAGCAAACTAATCAACTAAATTACTGAAACCCTCTAATGTAACTTAACTAAACTAAAACATTTCAGTGCATTTTTAATTCAGACTTTCTATTATTATTGTGTCATTTTATTATATTTGTTATTATTATTACTATTTGATCTTAATGGTACTGGCCAAGGAAAAGCTCATGTACTCAGCATCAATTGCCTCCTTCACTGACTCATTTCTTTCTTTCAACCAAGATTCATTGGACACCTGTTATGTGTCAGGTACCTGGCCTTATAGTGTGGGATATAGTGTGAAACAAGACGAGTCTTTGTGAAGTTCTGTTCCAGGGGAGAGCAGTAAAGATTGTGATCTCAATTATGAAGGCAATTAAGGGATAAGAGAGCAATGGGGAAGGTCACTTTTAAAAGATGGTCAGTGAGCCCTCTCTGAAGAGATGACACTTGAGTTGAGAGGTAAAGGATGAGAGAAGCCAGACTTACAAAGGGTTGGAGGAATAGCAGTAGGCAGATGAAGCAATAAATGCAAATGCCAGAGGATGGAATGTTCCAGGGCCAGGGAGGAGGCTGTGGGTAGTGAGGAGGGGTGGGGAGAGGGTGTGGGAAGGAGTGGGCAGGAGACTTGCAGACCATGGTGGAAGGGTTGGATTTTAGTCTGAGAGCAGGGGGAAGCCACTAAATCATTTTAAACGGGAAAGTAATATCTGACTTCTGCTTTAAAAGCTACTTTTTCTGGCCACTGTGTGGAGAATTGGGAGGCTGCAGTGGGTATAGGGAGACGGAAACCACCTCATGATGTGTTTTGAAGGAAGACTTGATCTATTGGATGTGAGGGTTAAGGAGGAAATGGAGAAATCAAAAGTGGCCTTTGCTTTTTGCCTCTGGACAAAAAGTCCTGTTCTTTGCTACACATTAGAATCACCAGGAAAGCTTAGCAGAATTTCAGTGCCCACCTCATACCTGAGCACCAACTAAATCACATGTCTAGGGCCAGGAAGCCAGGCACCGAAACCTTAGAAAATTCCAGGTGGTTCTACTGTGCAGCCAAGGTGGAAAACCACTGACTGGACAAGGGATTACAGCTGAGAGATGTCCAGTGAGGCAGGAAGAAAACTAGGGGAGTGGGGTGTTCTAGAAGCAAAGGGAAGAGGTTGTGCCAGGGACATAGTGGTCGGTGGGATCAATGCTGTCGAGCCACTAAGTCCAGGCCTAGGAAGTGGCTGTTGGAACATGCAGCACTTTCAGAGGAGGAAAAAGAAGCCTGGTGTTTGCTCTAGACAATCTGAGGCACAAAGATAACCTGAGGAGGGTAAATGTTGAGTTCATTCCATCATGTAGCTCTCTTTCTTTTTTCCTTTCCATTGCAATAACATGACCATTGAGAAGCCTCCTGAATTCGTGGACTAAGATGCTGTTGTTTACCAAAGGATCATACATTTCAAATAAGAGAAATTATGTTTGAGATATTACTACTTCAAAAATATTAATTTGACCCTGGCTGGCGTAGCTCAGTGGATTGAGTGCAGGCCTGTGATCCAAACATTCGTGGTTTGATTCCCAGTCAGGGCAAACCCCTGGGTTGCAAGCCAGTTCCCAGCAGGGGACACATGAGAGGCAACCACACATTGATATTTCTCTCCCTCTCTCCCTCCCTTCCCCTCTAAAGATAAATTAAGAAACTAATTTTAAAAATATTAATTTGGGGCTGGTGAAGGAATGCTGGACAAGGTGGTCAGGGAGGGAAATTGGATTCTCATCATTGGGACAAGTTGCACCCTCAGGGTGCCTTAGTTGTCTCATTTGTAAAATGAAGAGACGAAAACAGGTAAAATCTCCAGGGCAGAAGATTTCAAACTGGGTGCATATCAGAATCACCTGGGGTGCTCTTCAAAGCCCAGATGTTCAGATTGTACCCACATCAACCAGGCCGGAATTTCTGCAGGTGAGTGCCAGGCATCAGTATTTTGAAGCACTCCAGGTGACTCGGTGTGCAGCTGAGTTTGAAACAGTGGACCAAGTTCTTGTCTAGATCTGATACTGAATTTTTCTATCCTTCAATTTTAATATATTCCTTGCCCTCAACAAAATCAGGAAGAGGGGAGGAATGAAGATGGGGCAGGCAGCTAGCGGGGTCTGTCACAGGCAGTCTCAAAATTGACCTTCCAGGCTTCTGTCACAGGAAGAGATTGAAGGATACTCTCCACAATAATGAGGGAGCAAAGAAAAGTGGAGATGGGATCCAGAAAGTGTGGAACTTGACTTAGGAAGGAGGTGGAGGGCATTCCCAAACTGATGGCCCTGAAAAGGGATTAGGAAACAACCAACGTAGGCTGGAGCAGGAGCGTGAGGCTTCCAGGAATGAAGTCCGGGGAGAAGAAGGGAGTCGACAGGATTTCCCCAGCTTGTTTGTGTGTATTGAAGAGACCTGTCAGACTCAGCCAGAGTTTGGGGTTAAGGTCCTGGGTGTATGTGAAAAACTAAGCAAATGTGGGAAAAGGCAGCTAATTCCAAACATTTTTTTATAAGAAAGAATATAAAACCACGGTGTACTAATAGCTCAACTGTGAAGAGTATTTGTGTATTTGCTTCATAAATCATAAATGTTAATTTATCCGAAATTATTATTAAAACTTGATTGGGAAGATGAGTGGGGAGGCGAAATGGGTGTGTTTGCTGGTGGGGGGGGCAAATATAAGAGCTGACTCCATATTTTTCACAGGAGGATGTAAACTGATAGTATCCAAAAGAGGAAAAACAGTGGAACACTATTATATTGAAATATTAAATAACTGAGAAAAACAGGGAATAGTGGTTGCCTGCAAGGAGCAGAAATCAGAGTAGGGTTTGTTACTGTGTACTTGAAATGATGTACACAGTTAAGGCCAGGGCCGGGGATGACAGCGGGAAGGCAGGTGGGACCAGATGGTGCAGATCTGCGCAGACATCAGCTCCGGGTTTGGTGTCTGGACGCTGGCTGTGCCGTGCACTGTGAAGAGGCTACAGGAAGAAGGACAGATTCGAGGAGTGGTTCATCCCGCCTCCCCTGCTCCGTCCCCTGGGTCGAGGAAGAGCCAGCTGTGGGTTAGAAAGAACACCCTACTGTAGGGTCACTGCATCCAGACACGGCACCTAAATGGGTCTGACAGGAAAAGGAATTCCTACCGAGGTTGTTTTTTATTTGTTTGTCGGAGCCAGGAGAACAAACACCAGTTTTCCCCAAACTCAGGAATTTATAATGTCAGCTGAGATAACAAAAGAACAGCCACATCTAAGGTGTTGTGGGAGTTTCGAAACGCGAGAGAAGTAGTCCCAAATATTTTCGATAATTTAGCCTCATCACTTCCTGAGTGTGTTTATTTATATATTGTATACAGAACCAAAAATGCTCTAGAACAGCTAAAATGAGCAGTTTAAGGAGTGAGACAGTTGAAGATGTTGACATAAACTGCTAAATGCAGTGACTTCCTGATATCAGTATGACTTCATAGTGTTGCTAGCTAATGTTAAGGCACAGTATGCACCCTTAGGGTCAGGCTCTTCACTTAGCAGTAATAGATTTAGCCTATAGTTTAAATAGGTTTTTAAAATATATTTTATTTATTTATCTTTAGAGGGGAAGGGAAGGAGAGAGGGAAAGAATATCAATGTATGGTTGCCTCTGGTGGGTCCCCTGCTGGGAACTGTCCTGCAACCCAGGCATGTGCCCTGACTGGGAGTCGAACCGCGATCGTCTCATTCACAGGCCCGAGCTCAATCCACTGAGCTATACCAGCCAGGGCTAAATAGGTTTTTTTTTAATGACTGTCTTTTCCCCCAACTTATTTTCAGATCAGATTTGCTTTTCATCTTTTTAAAAAAAACTCATGGTCAAGGAAGTTTGTATCAAGGGAGTGTAAGCTTTCCCATTTTTCTTGATGTTAATTTAGGCTTACATTAATTTTAGGATGGGTCTAATTTTTTGCAATAATCTTTATGTACCTTGCCCATCTTTGTGAGGGTTAACTAAAGTGGATAATGTACTCTACAGGAGTCCGCAACCTTTTTGGCACCAGGGACCGGTTCCATGGAAGACAGTTTTTCCAGGGATGGGAGTGGGAGGGGCGGGAGGTAGGACAGGAGCAGGGAGCTCAGGTGGTAATAGGCCTGCCACTCACCTCCTGCTGGGTACTGGTTGGTGGCCCCGGTTGCAGGGGGGTGAGGACCCCTGCTCCAAAAAATGCTTACATGGGCTCACATAAACCCTAAGTGGTAGGGGTGTGCCAAAAACCAGTGAGGGAGCCGCCATCAGCCCCTACTTTAGGGATGTGCGCTCTTCCCCCAGGGTGCCTTGTTTACCTAAGTGAGAAAGGCATCTGGCATTCTGACCAAGTGAGAGCTTCTTAGGTGTGATATGTAATAATTCATAAATTAAAATGTGTAAATCTTAACTTCTCTTTGCTAGGTTAATGCAATTAATTAGCAGTTCTAACTCTTCTCATGGATCAGTGAATGGTCTTGCACACCCCCTGTGTGAACGCACCCCACTTTGAAGGCGACAGACAGTAGGAAACAAACTTCCACATCTCTTTTTGAGGGTAAGGGTCATGCAAGCTTAAAAGCAACAGCAGCCTGGCCTGGTTAGCTGATTTGCTGAGCAGACCATGCCCATGGGAGCAAGGTACCATGGTTGAAACTGGTGTGTGCATTTTTCTAGTGCAAAAAAAAAAGACCAAGAACCTTCACAGCTTCTCACAGGGGCTCATGACCCTGGTGCAGCTAAGAATTGCTGGCAACTGGTTTTGCTTTTTAAAAACCTCATTCTTCCAGAATCTTTCAGTCATTGATTTGGTAAAGCTAGAATTTCCCTTGGTCATGTGATAGCCTTAAAAGTAGCTGACATTACACAGTTCTGATTCTTTGGAGAAAGAGTAGGTTTTCTTACTGACTGATGGTAGCTTTGATGTGCTTTCTCCTTGAATTGTCACCACAGTACCAGGCTCAGGCTTCTTTGCCAAGTCCTGTTTACTTTTCCATTCAAGCACCTCTAGCTTTTATGTACCCACTGTGTGAGTGACTTTTCTTTCTGTTCCAGATCTTGTTTTTATGCTTACAAATATTGTGCTTTCTTCCTTTGATATTTGTATTAAGCTCACACAAATCCAGGTTATTCATTTTCTGTAGTTTAGTGAAACAAATAATTCGTAAGATTCATGATTGTGTTTATTTATTCCATGCAATTTCCATTGCATGACTGCCCAGCAATGGATGGCTGACTGTAATTTAGATCTTCATTGATTTTTGTTCCTTAAATGGTTTTATGGTGTAATCTCTTTCACTCTCTGTCACCCCTGAGTTGTGTTATAAGTTAGCATCTCTCTGTCCTTTTCTAAACCTGATGGTGATTTTCATCATGTGTGGTGAAAGTTGTAGTATTGCTCCTCCTGACTTAATTATTTTTATTTTATTTTTTAAAGATTTTATTTAATTATTTTTAGAGAGAGGGGAAGGGAAGGAGAAAGAGAGGGAGAGAAACATTAATGTGTGGTTGCCTCTCACGAGGCCGCAAATGGGGACCTGGCCTGCAACCCAGGCATGTGCCCTGACTGGGAATCAAACTGGCGACCCTTTGGTTCATAGGCCTGTGCTTAATCTACTGAATTATACTAGCCAGGGCTCCTGACTTAATTCTTGCTTATGAAGTTGTGATTGCAGCTCAAGGCTCTTGTACCAAACACCCAGCCTGGCCTGGGGCTCAGCATTCATGGGTATTGGATAAGTATGGGTCAAATGCAGAATGTTTTAGTGCTATGATATTGTCCTGTCTGTCTGTCTGTCTCTCTCTTTTTTAGTAAATTTCCTTCTTGCACTATTTTTCTTTCCTTCTTGCACTATTTTTTTTCACCATTGTATTTTTGTTATAGGAATAAGATGTCTGGTTGCATCTATGTATGTTTAATGCCCTTCATTTTCCAGGGAACTAGGGCAAATCCACAAATTGGAAAGAGGGAGCAAGAAAGAACCTTCAGAAAAGAAAGATTAGAAAGCTTATACATTTACATTTTCCTTGAGGTATTAGACTTTTTGAACCAAAACATCATTACTATTTCTTCCAAACTTTAGATGTTATTTCTAAACTTGAGTTAGACTTCTTAAAAAACAGCAGCCTCATCTTGTAACTGTATTATCCATATAAACTAACTTTTTTCTGTATACCTATCATTAGTTGATCACGTTTGCCTAGCACATTCCTGTATTTCACCTAGTGGCTCCTATATGCCAAAGAGGAAAGTTTTTCATGCTAGCTTTCTCAATTTTTCCCCCTCATCACGGTGCTGGAAGTATTACAACTGCCCTATGAATACCTAAGTGAAAAACTTGCAGAAGGGTACAGTGGTGTAAATAATCTAACACAATCAATGATCCGCATTGTCAGAAACCTGAAGGTTTGTGTCGGAGGATGTGGCTCTCAGGCACAGTTAGGATGCCACCTTCTTTTTAGAAATCCTCTCTCAACGCTGCTCTTCAGGTGTCCCCGTAGCACTCACCGCTCCAGGTAGTATGACTGTGAACTCTTCCCCCCAGCATTAGGACTCTGCTTCCATGATACTTTCTACACTTCCACAATACAGCCTTCACTAAGTTACTTGCTAATTTGTGAACATGCACTCACAAGTCTATGTCTTCTACTGGATACCAAGCGCCTGAAGTTCAGGGAAGGTGTTCAGCTTTGTGTCCCGAGACTCAGCACAGTCGCCCCACACGGTAAATGTCTAGCAGGTTGGGAGATGGAACCAGGAGGTAATTACAACAGGTGCAGGGCAAACACATTGGAAAAGGCTTCTCATTCTTTTGAAATGAGATTCATTATGGGAAATGATATTTCATTTCTGAAAGTTCTTTTGTTTTCTCAAGTTAATCTCATAGTGGGTATTTTTACCTCTATTTGTCTTTTGATAAGGTAAGCGTGATTGTTTTCTAATCTGTGTCTGGTTCCATGTACTTGGCCCTTGTTTCTAAGTTGACTGTCTTATGTTACTTGGTTTTCTCATGTGTTTGGCTGTGTTTTACGACTGGTAAGTGTGTTCTACAAGTGGTTTGTTAGAGCACCCCAAGTCCCAGGATGCACCTCTGGAGAGGTCCGTGTGTGTGTGCTGGGAGGTGGAGGGCTGTCCCAGCCTGGTGCCCCCTGAACAAGGCACGTGGTGTGATGTTCTCGGGCTCACCAGGCATGGAGCTCAGAGGCTGGGTTTTGGCCATCATTTCTCAGGATGGGTCTACATTTTTAATTTCCTTTTTGTTTCCTTTGATTTGAAGCTACTCTGGTCTTCTCTGTAGTTTTCTACATTTGGGGGGCCAGGCAGTTTGAGTGGGTGCTGGTTGTTATTCTGAGGAGTTAGCTCTTTGGGGCCCCTGCCTAAATTTGAGGAGGGTCTCCTTTTATATCTTGGTTGGGCTTTGGACTTTAAGTCTTCGCTCCTTTATTCATTTCTCCTGGGGCCACGAACTGAAGCCTAAGTGTGCATGAATGGCAATGGGCTCCAACTTCACCAGTTCCCCCAAGATTGCCTTGGTAGATCTTTGCTCTCTTTAAACTTTTAAGCATTCTTAGAAACATCTTTATTCCAAGTGTTCTTTTTTCAACTGAAATATATTTGACCTATGACATTGTGTAAATTTAAAGTGTACAATGTGTTTATTTGATACATTTTTTTGTATTATAATATGATTGCCATTGTAGTGATATTAGCCCCTCTTTCATGTCCTATAATTATTTCTTTTCAGTGCTAAGAATAACTAAGGTCTGGTCACTTAGCAAATTGCACGTTTATAATGTAGTGGTGTTGTCTGTATTCACTATACTGGGTGTTAGATCCACGGGACTTGTCTACTTTTAACTCTTCAGTATTCTACAGTTTGTCAGTCAGTTTTGACCAAAACTGCAAAGCAGACAAAAGCTTTATTTAGGGGCATTTTTTAGACATTGCAATCCAAGATGCATGGATTTGGGCAGAAACCCAGCTGTGTTCTGAGGGGGAAGGAAGGGGAGAGAATTTATAAGGACAGAAAAGGGGGGATTTCCAAAGGGGTTACACAAGTTGCTCTGAAAGGGCTGTGACTGGCGCTCACAGGAGGACCTGCGATACGCTCTACGTGATTAATTTCTTATGTCTGCTGTTAGGTGAAAAATTTGTTTCTTAATAGAGAATTCAGGGGATCAGTCTGTTCCAAGAGCTATATCAGGAAGTAGCCATTTGGTTTTGGCCAAGTTCAAAAGTTCAACTTCCCATGAGGTGAGGTCTATGAGCCCAACTGCGTGGGGGCCTCTCGACTCCTTTTTATACTGTTCTCCGGACAACATCAACTCCACTTTGCTGTTTTTCTTTTACAAGCTACTTCCTCCACCTCTCCCCCTAAAGATGCATTTTATCCAACATCCTTCTTCTCTTTTTTCTTCCTTCCCTCTTCTTTTTCTCCCTCAATTCTTCTTTTCCTTCTTTCCTTCTCTCCCTTCCTTCCTTCCCTTGCATCAGGAAAATTCTAAATAACCTAGCCTACTAATTCTGGAAATAAGAGGTCTAAGAATCTGTCTAAAAATGGGAAATTATTAACAACTTCATGTAAGTCTTAAAATAAGTCTTAGAATGGTTTTTCCCTTTGGATGTCTTTTAAACTTATTAGTCAAGGTGGAGACTGTGGATCATAAGTCAGTATAAAAATATGTCATTTAGACATTTCAGGTGAAAAGATTCCCAAGAATGACCCCCAACCATAAAAACTTCCCTAGAAATGAGTAGCTTGACTGATTGGCTGAACCAAATAAGATTTATTCATTAAATTTACCATCCAGGCACTCCTTGTTGTAAGAAACAAGAAACAGAACTCTAATGCAAACTGGCTTAAATCCCAAAGCGTATTTTTAGCTCAAATTGAAAGGGTTGGGATGATGGCCTTAGATACCGCTGGACCCAGGGACTCAAACACTGGCGTCAGGTCTAGTGTCTGCCCGCTGTCTGTCCTCCTGTGTCAGCCCCACTCTCTGCTGGGCTCTCCTGGGATGGCAACATGGCTTCCAGGACTTCAGGTGCCTGGGCTGTGCTTCATGTTCATGACCTCCACACTTGGTTGATTATGTATCCAACAGTAAAAGTTAAGCATATATTTCCAACATGTATATGTTTATAGATTAAATGCTACTATATGCGGCTGTTCTTCTGTATGTTATGGTATATTCCTTATTAATAGAGTTCAATTGTTTGTTTGGCACACCCCGCCTTGAGGACTACTTAGTGGAAAGACCACATCTCTCCCATTGGTTATAGTCATAGTCCTGCGACCACATCTCACTGGCTTTTTTGGCCTCGCTTGAGTCACCTGCCCACTCCTGAGGCCAGAGCCTGTGAGAGAGTAAAAGCAAATTTTACTGATGTAAGGCAACACAGAGATCTGACTAGGCGGAAATACAGAGTTGCTATTTTAACTTTTTAAAGATATTGACATTTTAGAATCTTATAATCACTGATATGTTATCAATAAAGGGGAACATAATCCTTCCTTCTCTATGAAGTTATAGAATAAAGATTCTGTATTTCTATAAGAACTTAATTTCATTAGTTAAGTTCCTAACTTTCTGTGATTTCACTCTTGGAGTCCATGAAAGTACCCCATCTAGTTTTGTTAGGACTCCAGTGACAGGTGAGTGCACTGTGTGAAAATTAGAAATGGATGAGTTTTGCAAAAAATTTTTTTAAAATTTTATAATCTTTGAAAATGGCCATTTTGAACAAGAGGAGCAGCTATGTGGAAAGGCAAATAGTCGAAGGGTCCTGAATAATTTTCACCTTCCTAAAGAGAACACAGGTTTACTGGTTGCAGAGAGAGTTGTGCTCGTGAGTGTGGGCGAAGCATGTGAACGCAAAGTATTATTTAGGAGCTTCCTGGTGAACAGGCTGTTCCGCGTACTTAAAAACTGATCCTTTGTGGCAGCAACGCAATGGCTCATCTTGGTGCTGATGTGAAAGAAGAATGTCTGAGGGAAGACCTGAAGTTCTACTTCATGAGCCCGTGTGAAAAATTCCGAGCCAGACACCAGATCCCATGGAAACTGGGTCTGCAGATTTTGAAGATAGTCATGGTTACCACGCAGGTAATTTATGTTATGAGTTCATTTGTTGTTTTTTTCCTTATACTCCAAAATGAAACTGTTTTGATATGTCCTGCCACTGACTTTTGTTGTGGGAAGTCCACACTCAAATTCATAACACTGTAAGATTATGTTGACTCTGGAGGTTAGATAGTAGGTTGAAGTTCATTTTAGATGGTGACCTTGTTTTTTTTGTAAGGGATTATGATGCCTTGTTTCCACAGGTCCTTTTTTTTAACTTTTATTTTTTTAAAGATTTTATTTATTTATCTTTAGAGAGAGATGGAGGGAGGGAAAAATAGAGGTAGAAGAAACATCAATGTGTGGTTGCCTTTCACACATCCTGGGACCTGGCTTACAACCCAGGCATGTGCCCTGACTGGGAGTTGAACCAGTGACCCTTTGGTTTGTGGGCCAGCACCCAATCCACTGAGCCACACCAGCCAGGGCTCCGCATGTTTTTAGATCTAGAAAAATAGTTGATCTCTATTTCAGAGTGTGGGTTTCTATGTCTGAATGAGGCACATAGGCTGCTGAAGGCTGCTCAGTACAAAGTGGTTTCTGTTCCTGAAATCTCATCTACACCCAAGTTCCTCCTACTTACATACACTTTTGAAATTCGCAGTCTTGACTGTTTTGACTTTAAAGACTTCAACAATGCTAGGTTTCCCTTCTATCAGTGGCTGAGTGCTCTGAGGAGATGCCAACCCCTGGCACTCTAAGGAGCATGAAAGGCCACATAGAGACCTTTTGTTTAAGTCCATATTGTTGAGCCCTTTCTTGCCAGGGCCCCAACAGCCATCAGAGCGGTCATCCAGTGTGGGGACCTGTGGTATGCAACCATTTTCAGGGAGGTGTCTCTCTAGGTAAATACATTTGAAACATTGGAAACACACGCTCTTTTAAAAACAGGACTGATGTGAGATTTTTGGCTCCATTGGCAAATAATTGTCCGTTATCAATGTAAAAGTGTTGGCAAAGATATTATTTCTGGAACCCCCAAATAAATACCTTTCTAAAAACACCTCCATATAGTTTTAGAAACAAGAGGAGATTTTTGCCATAACTGAAGTTGCATCTTTATTCTACATTTATAAAGAGGTCTTTTTATTATGTGACATGCTATACCAGCTCACCAAGTTTGAGGGTAACCAAGTTGCTTCAAAGAAAATAAGGCTGAGATGCAGGGCTATGGTTAAATGTATATGCTTAGCTTTTTTCTTCTTTTCTATTTTTTTCATTTTAATTCTTTGTTTTGAAGTTTTAATTTTGGTAAGCTATAAAGTAGGCACATTTTTAGTATTACTTGAAAAAAAGGAGAAATAGTAATATCCCCCCCTTTTAAAAGATTTTATTTATTTATCTTTAGAGGGGAAGGGAAGGAGAGAAGCAGAGAAATATCAATGTATAGTTGCCTCTCATGAGTCTCCTGCTGGGAACTGGCCTGCAACCCAGGCATGTGCCCTGACTGGGAATCAAACTGCGATCGTGTGGTTTGCAGGCCTGCGCTCAATCCACTGAGCTATACCAGCCAGGGCTGTAATATCCCCTTTTGATATTTGGTTAATTTTAATTCTTTCCCAATTTCTTTTCTTGCCAAATTAGCTTTTATTTCCGTTTTTTTTGATCTGATAATGTTACTAAAATTCTAGTTTATCAAGGCATAAAACATTATCACTATCCTTGACTTGTCTTCTTTGTCCTGATATCTACTAAGTCCTGTGGATTCTTCCTTCAAAACTGCATCTACTTACGTTTTGCCATACTCACTGTTTTCTTTTTCGCATGAACTTTGATCTCATTAGTTAATTAAAAATATGTATGAAGCACCTTGTGCACCATACATATGTTTGTACATACATATGTTATACATACATACATCTTGTTCATCCAGTTGTAGATACGTTACTGCTTTGGACAGCTAACCCAATGAGTAGCATAGCGTTTACCACGTGCCAGGCATAGTAAGTGCTTTCTGTATGTTCACTCAGTTTCATCCTTCCTGCAAATCTGTGAGGTAGGTCCAGTTATTACCCCCTTTCATGGGTAAAGAAACTGGGCCAAAGAGAGGTAAGTAATTTGCTTATGACCAGTTAGTAAGTGGGAGAGCTGGGATTTGGGCCCCACCAGTCTGGATCTGAAGTCCACACTTTTATTCTCATGTTGTTTCGGCTCTACATATAGGTCCTCAGAGCTTGCAGTCTAGGAACATAGAGAAGTTAACTAGGCTACTTCTAGTCTTCAGCTTACGCATACCTTTCTTATCCACAGACAGACCAGTCTAGTCAATGTGACTGTCGGATTAATTTTTCTTAGCCTGCCTTCATGTGTCGGTCTCCTGCTCAGAAACTTCTGTAGGACCCCATTTCCCGCAGAAGCAACTCATGGCTCTGAAGCCCAGTGTTCACAGATGTCCACAGCCCCCTTCCGCTCGCCTTCACACCAAGTGTTCATTTATCATTTCATCCCTGAATCCCAACCAGATGGCCCTACCCAGTGATGCCTACTCTGTTTGTTCCACCAAGTCCAGAGGGGTTCTTGTATCTCCCTCATCTTGCAAGCACTATTTTTTGTAAAAAAAAATATGTTGATTGATTTGAGAGAGAGAGAGAAACATCCATGTGAGAAACACCAATTGATTGTCTCCCATATGCACCTTGACTAGGGATCAAACCCACAACCCAGTGTGTGCCCCGACCAGGAACTGAACCCTCAGCTTCTTGGTGTACGAGATGATACTCCAACCAGCGGAGTCACACCGGCCAGGGCTCATCTTGAAGACACTATCTGAAGTCCATCTCCCCCACCGACTTTGCCTGACCACTCAGCACACAGTCTTCCTTCACACACTTACATACCTCTGGTGCACCTCACTAATTTCACTGTTAATCAATTATTGCTTGGAATTGATCATTCACTTTTTGTGCAGGAATACCCTGTTTCCCCTAACAAAATCCAGGAGGGTTATTAAACTTTTGTTCACCTGTAGGATCATTCTAATAAGGTTTGCTACTTGAGTGATATCTAATGGGAGCATATTTCTTGAATACATTTTCTTTCTTTAAATCCCATTTCCCCCTCCTCTCCTTTTCCAGTCTCTTTTAGCACTCCACCCTCAATTCTGGTGGGATGGGTGGCATTCTATCAGGGTCCATGAGAAGGAAACTTTTGTTAGACATTTCTACTTTCATTCTGCAGTACTTTATAATCTTGAGAGGGGTATCTCCATTCTTTTGCCAGTTCTACTCTTTCCCTCCCATGTTCTTTGTACACCATGAAAGTGGTATCTTGTTTTTATCTGGTACAGAATATTTTCTTTTACACTGATTGATTTCATACTCAGACCTTACATTCATAATCTTTGCCAGCTGTACTTAACTGTGCAATTATCTTTCTGTCTTAGATCATATTCTCAGCAAACCTTAGGATCTGGTTAGTGGGGCTAAGATGCATTTTTCTGTCAACTCCTTTTTTAAAAACTTTTTTGGACAATCCTATCATCTCCTTACTCTTGTTCTGTGACAATTATTTGTTTCTGCAACAGCAGGAAGGGGACTTCACAGTCTCCTCTTCAGGGTTTTTCTCCTTAACTGAGAGCAGCTTTGAGAGTCCCAACCCTTACCTTATGCTAGGCTATACCTGTGGGGCTCGGCTTGTTCTATGAACAGTAGAATGGAGGAACTGTCTTGTTCCTGATGCCAGATGGGTGTGGTTCTAAGGAGGATCATGCCTCCAGTTCTCTCATTCCCAGAGGGGAGTTGATGAGTGTTGAGTTTAAATAAGATGGTGGCTTAAAATATTCCTGGTCAAGTTATCCATCCCCCTTTAGACTGTGTATGTGTGTTTGTTTAGCTTTACTTGAGCATGGGGGGAACAGGTCTCCTATCACCACTTCTAGAGTTAAGTTGGCAGCGTTTCAGTTTGAGAGGCAATGTAAGCAGGTGGCCAAGAGAATGAACAGGTGAGTCACACAGACCTGTTTGGGTCCTCACTCGGATACTTTCTGGCTGTCCCAACCTGTATACACTGTGTGACTTCAGTTTACACAAGCATGACATGAGATTATATTCATCGGTGAATTCAGGGCTTGACTCTGACATTGTGGTGGGCACTATTCCAGTTCCTGAATATGTATGAGTTGGGAAAAAAGAATAGTATACTGTTCTTGTGGATCCCAATGTCATAGAGTGTGGATCTCCCTCATAGAGTGTTGGGGAATTAAATGAAAAACAGAAATTTAAATTTAGGCACAGTGCCTGGCACACAGGAGATGAGAGTTGTTATTCCACACCACGCAGGGCTGATCTTGCCCATGTTGTACCCTGGTTTGGCATAGCGTGGGCACTCGACAAAGTTCATCCCCGCGTGTGTACCAGGTTTTTTCATGAGTGTGTCAGTAGTCTGACCAAAACCTTGAAGTGATCGCATGTGTTGGTTCTCTGGCTCCTTTCATAGCCTTCGAAACGCAGCAGGACTTTTCTGCTGCCCCCACAGGCACTGTGGGCAAACATCACATTCTTGCAAAGACTTCAGCTTCTGTGGCTTGATTTCCAGCACAGGTTGGATGACATGGGACTTCTTATCTCCACGCTTTTCTTAAAATAGCTGGGTTTTAGCAATGGCCCCATGCTCTGACGTGGTATTTAGGAATGTGACCTCGCAAGGCTCAGGCGCTAACAAGTGTCATCTATACACATCCTAAAACAATCTTTGTGATTCTGGAAAGCTGGCACCTAATCCTTTAATGCAAGAAGAGCCTCAAAGACAAAATTTTCAACAGAAGGAAATAGCATAGCACAATAAAAATGACTTTGGAGTTAGGTTTGGAGTTAGGTTTGGCTTTTGTTCTACAACAGTTTGGAGAGTTAGGACAGATTAATGAGGCTAAATCTCAGTTTCTACATTGATAAAGTGGGGATAAACAGTTGTAATAGTTTCATAGGGTTGTCATGTTAGTAACTGAGGGAATCATGTAAAGCAGTTAGTGTAGCCCCTGCAGTAGAATGGTAGCTATTATTATTCATTATTTAGCCTTTTTAAAAAGTCAGACAAAACTTAAAGGCTAAAAATTATTTTTTAAGTATGCAAGCAGATGACAAAATAAAGTGGGGAGGTGGTGAAAGAGAGGCGGACAGGGCTTGTTAGGGTTTGATTCTGTTCCATCACTCTGTGTGTGTGTGTGTGTGTGTGTATGTGTGTGAGGGGGAGAGAGAGGATGAGAGGGAGAGGGGCTCTGTGTTTGTGCAGGTGTGTGAGACAGTGTGTGAGTGTAAGTGTGCATGTGAGAGTGACTGAGAAAGTCTAGCTGTGTGTAATTCCCGAGGGTTTTTTTTTTTGGTTAACCTTTAGTCTTTCTAATATCCCCCACTTACTGGATTCCAAGGGAAAAAAAAACCGCCTGGGGTAGAAGGGATACTTTCCACTCCTGATGGAGAGAGCCCTTGATGCCTGACCATGTGCCTGACCATGCTAGGACACAGTGTGAGGGAGAGTGAGCAGGAGTTTCACCCCCGGAAGGCAGGTGACAATGAACGGTGTTAACATCGGAGAGGTTAAGCGGAGCCCGGCTGTCCTTTCTGCTGCTCGGACGCTGTAGATCTTGGAGAGGGAACTTGGAGGTGTAAGTCTTACGGAAGAGTTCTCGCAGGACCGGAGCACCTGCATTCCTTTGACAACTATCTGCTCTTAGCTGGAGTGAGTTTATGTAGGCCGCTTTTCAAAAACATTCTTAAAAGCCACATGCAAAAGATTGTTGTGATTTTAAAAATAGTTCTACTTTCTGAATGTTAAGTCAATACAACATGAATTATTGCTTTACTAATTACACCAATTTTTAGAACAATGAATTTGAAATCCAAGTATAAGAAAAGTAGATTCAGACTTAACTGCTTTGGATTTCTTTTTTTTTTTCTCCTTCATTAAAGGGCCAGTAGGCCAGTTAGTCATTGAGAGTGATGATTTCTTCTAATTTTATGCTATGTAGAAATGCTCATTTAGCTTAATTAGCTTATTCTTCTTTGGGATTTATATTTTAACACTGATATAATTAGTAGAAACCAAAGCAGTGAGATTTTCATGCTGATGCTTATAGGTGAGAGCTGATGATGAGAAGGCATTGAATTAATTAATTAATTAATTAATTTTTAAAAGCCTCACCTGAGAGTGTGCTTATGTATTTTAGGGGAAGGGAGGGAGGAAGAGAGGGAGAGAAACATTCATGTAAGAGAGCAACATCTACCATTCGACTTTCGTACACACCCTGATAGGGACCCAACCTGCAGTCTAGGCATGTGCCTTGATGAGGAATCAAACCTGGGACCTTTCAGTTTGTGGGGCAATGCCCAACCAACTAAGCCACAGCAACCAGGGCAAGAAGAAGGCATATAAATGGTAAAATTCACGTATGTCTATTTGATTTTCTTTTCTAGCTTGTTCGTTTTGGTTTAAGTAACCAGCTCGTGGTTGCTTTCAAGGAAGAAAACACCGTTGCTTTTAAATACTTGTTTTTGAAAGGATATTCTGGCGTAGACGAAGATAACTACAGCTGCAGTGTATACACTCAAGAGGACGCCTATGAGAGCATATTTTATGCTATTAATCAGGCAAGTTTTTTTTGTTGTGAATGACCTATATTTGAAGAATGTATTGATACTTGATCTTGTTTTCTTAGCCAAAAAAGAAAGTTATGCATGTATTAAAATATTCTAATTAAAACTTGCATAGTCTGCCTAGAAGTATTTATTCTTATTTCTGTAGCTACATTTCCACACAACAGATTTTGCATATTTAACATTTTTATTAAGATTTACACTTTTTATTTATCCTTTCACAGCCACTGCTTTAGGGAGATTGCAATAAACATGGCCAGGCTCTTGGCCAGATCAAATAGCCAAGAGCAAAGGTCTATAATTTCAGAAGGTTTGATGGGTGAGGTCCCAAATCTGAGATTCCAGGGTTGCAACTTTGCTGTCTTGGCATAAATACGCCGAGATGAATCTTAAGACTGTGGAGTAGGACATGATATGCTTGCATCTAGGCAGGTATGGAGAAACCAGATTGGTAGGCCTGAAGAAAGCATTTAGGGGAGAGAAATTGTTATTCTTATTCTTTCTGTATTTTTTTATTCATTCATCCATTCAATAAATATTTGGGTACGTAGTGTGTGCTGGATACTTTTCTAAACACTGGGAATACAGCATGAATAAAGGACAAAATCCTGTTCTTGTAGAACTTAATTCTAGAGGGGAGAGCCAGACAAATGAAAAGAAGTGAAATGTATAGTATTAACTGCTGGCTTCCTGAAAACACCACCAAAAATACATTGATAATAAAAACTGAGCCTATTGCTTAGAGCAGTAAGGGAGGCATGTCTTGACTGTTCTCGGTCGTGCCTTGGGTGAATGGGGCCGAATCCAGATTTGGATTCTGAAGTCCGATTTAAGGAGCAGGGGCTGTCTTTCAATGCACGGGAGCTAGACTGAAATCGGGCGAAGATGGTGATATAACAGCTGAGGGTTGGCGGACGTAGCCAGGTGCAGGCTGGGGGTTGTTTCAAAGTCTTAGAGTTATCAGACTAAGTCTTCAAACCATTTACATGATTTTTTGGATGTTCCTGAAATAAACAATATAGTTTTTTTGCAACTTTTCTGTTTCTGGGCAAATGTTTCCTGGACTAACAGTCATATTAGTGAAGATGGGGTCCAGTAAAGCCCTGTTAATGCAGAGAGGCGACTGGTGAAGTCATGCTAATCCAAGTGTTAGTAAAACTGGGGGCTGCGGAAGGTGTGGGTGTCAGTGGTGTGTCAGAAAGTGGTACCTGCTTGGTGGTGGTGTGGGGGAGGGGGTTGAGGGGAAGAGCCTGGTGGTGCCTGAGCGCTGGTGATGGATTTGTGCAGTTCCCACTGCTCAGTAAGCAGTAAGCGGGGGCCTCGTGGACCGGAGGCAGCAACCCTGGCAGATAGAGAACCTGGGATCTGGGCAGAGGGAACAGCCAAGGCCACAAGCAGGAGCGTGCCCGGGAGCTCCAGGAACTGCCAGGAGGCCGGTGCGGCTACAGAAGGTAGAGGTGGAACCAAAGGTCGGAGAGGTGGGCAGGACCTGAGCTCTGGCTCTGAGTGAGGTGGGTGGTCTGTCTGCGTGTTCACTGTAGCTTTGAATTCTGAGAGGCGGTATGTTTCTGCCCAACTGAGGAAACTGCCTTCTGGTATTTTTACACTGGGGAGTTCTACTGAGTGATATGACACAATAAAAAAATAGCTAAAGGATATTTTATATGCCGTAACTACTGGTGAAATTCTTGGAAGCTCCTAAGTGTTCTTATTTAACTATTTCTAATAGTATCATCGTCTGAAGAACATATCCCTGGGGACCCTGAGCTATGGAGAAAATGAAGAAAATAGAATTGGCCTGAAAGTCTGTAAGCAGCACTACAAGACAGGGACCATGTTTCCTTCTAACGAGACCCTGAATATTGACAGCAATGTTGAAGCAGGTAATGGGGTCATTTTATTACATGCCTGTTCCTTCTTCTGTGGTAAGAGCAGAAATGCCCTCATGTGCCGGCCGATGAGCAACTCCAACTGTGCATTTGCGACTGCTAACCCATTTGAATCTGTCACGGGAACATTTGGCCTACAAAGGATTTGGCTCAGGAAAATGCAGGGCTATGGTAATAGGACCCAGGAATCTGCGGATCTCTTAGGTGCAACTCAAGGTTGTTGGTTTGGGGGTAGGTGCCCAGGTGTTTCCTGTTTGTTTGGGTTTGTCCCTTTGTTACTGAACGGGACACCTGGCCCTGAGGGGGTCTGCCCAGGGGCAGCTGTTGTGTGTGGGTTCTTGACTTCGTGTGGGAAAGATTTCACCGCACGGGTCCAGGTGACTGTGAGGGTACATTTACTGAAGCTGGGGGCAGTGAAACAAGGAAGGGCTTAGCATAGAAGAAGCAACAGGAGAGCCCAGGCTGGGCTGCCTCAGCTCACTGGGAAGTCAGAGAAAAGGGGCCTTGGGGAGAGTTTAGGGGGTCAGCCTGGGACAAACTGCTGCCACCCACTGCTCCCCTGGCTGTACATCTCAGGGTCCCTTAGAGGTTAGGAGATGCTGTGCCTTGGGGGGAAGGAGAGAGGGAAAGGGGATGTTGTGGGTGCTCCCCCGAGGGAGAGGGTGTGCACCAGGTCCTTTGTCCTGAGGCTTTTATCTCTTGCAGAAGGGAATCTCAGGGCAGGTCTCAGGGGAGGGTTTCAGTTGAACAGTCATCTGTTCTCCAGGTACAGCCTCAGGGTCATGGTCTCCCCTGATTGGTCAGTGAGAGGGCAGGGGCTCTTCGGTCACTGCAGTTGGTTCTGGTACCTGGATGTTATCTCTAGAGAGGAAAGGCCAGAGGAGCAGAGGTTACCTTGGGGGTGAGGTCCTTGTTTTTCCAGTTTTGCCCCCTGCCAAGAACTGGGGGCCCTCCGCCTGGTGACCAGCTGCACCTGACTGTAAATTGCTCCCCCACTGTGTTCAGCCATCTTTCTCAGTTTCCTTATTCCATTCGCCAAGGAGTTTTCCTAGCTTCTCGCTATCCTGTCTCGCCTCCTCCGTGAAAGGACAATTAGACTTTCTGGGACAAAATGAGTCTGTATTTATTAAATGAATACTGTGTTAACAAATGCTTTGTATTCTTGTTTTTATTATTTGCAAAATATAGTAATGCTCTTCAAAGGCAAGTTGTGATTAGTAGCTCATTTCTTCTTGTAGGATATTGCTTGGCAGAAAGCTAACATCTAAACTAGTGGAATTGTTTTGTGCTGTTCTGTTTTGAATTTAAAAGACGGCCTTCTGTAAATGCAAAGTGTTCGACTTGAGGCTCTGGGAGTTCCATCTTTCTCCCAGCAGACCTGTAGGCTACCTTCTTGCCTGTAAGGTCTCTTTTGAGAAATCCGCTGACAGTCTGGTGGGAACTCCTTTGTAGGTGACTGTCCCCTTATCCCTTGCTTTTGGACCTTCTCATCCAGCATGAGGCGGCTCCGTCCGTACCCGTGCCCTAAGGCCCCAGCCACTGATGCTGCCAGGGGAAGCTCGCCAGAGCAGAGCATGCTCATCTTGCTACCACATCTTCAAAGCTCCTGGCACAGCGTCCCTAGCGTTATAGAACAGACAGACAAACAAACGAACAACAGCGGTGAGGTGAGGCTCAACAGCTTCTGAGAAGTCTTGCTGCTCCTTCCTCTCACCCAAACTTACATTTCTGAGCTGAACTGCCCCAAGCTCTAGATTCTTGTATTCGATTGGCTACTTGACAACCCCACCTTGGCTCTACCAGGGATTGCAAACATGTTCGTCCACAGCACGGCATTTCCAGCCTCCCCCATTCCCTGCCCCCGGCCCAACATGTGTTGTAGTCTCCCATTTCGGAAAACGATGCCAGTGTTTTCCTCTCATGCTGTAATACTGCAGTCACTCAAGCCCCAGACTTGATCTTCATCTCCATCATCATTGCTGTAGTCCAAACCAGCATCATCTCTTCTTTAGACTGCTCTTCGTGTTTCACCCTTTGCCTCTTCTGTCCCCTGCCCTGTCCCACAACAATCAGGAATATATGTAAATCAACATATCCTGGTTTAAATAACATGAGTGGCTTCCCATTTTGTTTGGAATGAAACTCACAAGTCCCTACAGGAGCTGTCCACCCACCTGCCTCTCCAAAGCCCCTCATACCTGTCCCCTTTTCCCTGTCCTACCATCCTTTTTTGGTGAACAAGCTAAGCTCTTTCTTGCCTGGGAGACTTAGTGCTTGCTTTTGCTCTCCCCAGAGCACCCCCAGATGTTTCTCTTTCCTCCCACAGTTGTCCATTGACGCATCCCCGGTACCTCAGAGCCCTTCCCCAGCCACTCCTTCCAAGGTAGGGACACTCCTCCCAGTCATCCTCCATCACTTCACTTTGTCTTTGCAGTTCTTCTCACACTGTGAAATCATCTTGTGTGTATTTTTCACTCTTGGTTGGTCTTCTCCAGTAGAACGTGAGCTCCACACAGAAGTTATCTGTCTTATTTACTGCCTTACCTTCAGTGCCTTGCACAGTGGTTGATATTTACTGAGTAAATGGATGATTTGGGTAGGCAACCTGGGTCTTTGGGTGTTCTTTTGAAATAGATACTCACAGGTCATCCTCATCCATCTACTGGTGAAGAGCTCAGGCTCAAGAACTGAACACGTGGATTTCAGTGCTGGTTTGCCTCCAGCTAGCTGTGTGCCCTTGAAGAAGTCTCTTGGCCTCTCTGTTTTTTAGTTTGCCCATCTGTAAAATTGCAGCAATAGAACCTATCTTACAAGGTTGCTTTGGGGATTACACAGGGTGATACATTAAATGAGAGAACATATAAAACCCCTAGCACAGTGCCTGACATATTTTTTGCTATTGTTATCATCATCAGTCTTTGCCTGTAGAGATCAAGTTTCTTTTGATTAACTGCCCTTGCCATATTAATCAAGATCTAGTCAAGAACACCAATGTCACACTGGTTCTTGACATCAACTATTTGCCAAACACAGGGAGGCACTTCCCAGCCCTGACACCTACTTTTCTTAAATATTGTGCCTGTTGAGTTGTCCATTCAGCTCATGGCTTTGTTTTTCGCCCAGGAAAAGTAATTTTTCACAAAATGTGTGTCCTGTGTATCGGGACATGTTCTGGGTGTCAGCTGCATGCTAGGCAATCAGTTAACCGCCCAACACAGTGTGCTCTTGCTTGTAAAGATCTTATCCTCTAGTTGAGGGGATAGATAGGCAAATAAAGAATTGTATTTGTGGGAGAAGACTCTTAAAGAATTAGCCATTGAGTCTACCAAGATTCTGGAGCACCTACCCAGAACCAGGCGAGGGTGTTCCCAGGAGGATAGAGGCGGCGGGGCGGGCTGTGCAGCAGCCCCGACTGTGGGAGCCCCGTGGCCCTGAAAGGCTCCTGCCAGCTCCCGGCCTCCTCGGGTTCCTGCCAGGCTGTGGGGCTGCACAGTCATGAGATGGATTTTTATGTAAGGCTCTTGGAATCATTCTTCTATCGTTCAGAGGTTACAGTTTGTTTTTGTTTGAATCCAACCTAAGTTCCTTTCCTTTCTCTGTATTCTTTTATTTTGAAAAAGTTTCAGACAACACAGGAAAGTTGTAAAACAGCACAAAGATTTCCTTGTATATCTTTCATCTAGATTTCCCAAATGGTAACATCTTACCATGTTGGCTTTATCTCTCTTCCTATGTTTAAATATTCCTCCTGCAATGTATGAGAACAAGAGGGTGACACTTTACCTGTAAATGTTGTCACTTTACCTGTAAACACTCCAGTGTGCATGTCCCAAGAATGGCCTCCCGCGTAACCACTGTGCAGTGCCCCAAAGGGCAAATAAACGCTGGTACAATATTGTAATCTAAGACCCTATTCACATTTCATCAACTGTCCTAACATTCTCTTCGGCAAAAGAGAGCTCCCCTCCCCCCAACCTCCTTGGTCCAGGATCACATATTGTTGCGCCTCTTTAGTCTCCTTTAATCAGGAGCAAAATTGTTCCTTGGTTTGTTGTTGGGATTTTTTGTTTGTTTGTTTGTTTTTACTTTTATGACCTTAACATTTTTAAAGAACGAAATGTCCTTCACATTGGGTTTTTCTGTTTCTTCGTGACTGGATTGGGGGTGTGCCTTTTGGTGGGAAAACCACACAAGCAGTCCGCGATTTCAGGAGGTGTACGATGCCTCTGCGTCTCATTACTGTGATGTTAACTGTGATCGCTTGGGCGGGGCGCTGCTGCCTGCCAGCCTCTCCACTGTGAAGTGCCTGGTCTTCCTGGTGTATCTTAGGTATTCTGTGGGGAGATGCTTCGGAAGTGCGCTTCCCTCATCCCACTTCAGCCTTCTGGGTTTCGCGTCTGATTCTTGCCTGAAACACTGTTTTTCTTCGTTGGCCCAGACTGCCTTCTCTTGGACCTCCAGGCCTTCTCCAGGAACCCTCCGGGCTGGAAGAACTCATCATTCTTCAGACTGGAGTTTTATAGGTAAATAAGATTTTAAGTCTCATTTCCTAGGAGACAGGGAGGAGGAAAGGAGATGGTACATGGTAAGATTCTGACAATTTACACCTTGTATTATCTCTTCTTTAGGCTCTTGCAAGTTGAAATCTCCTTTCACCTCAAAGGCATTGACCTGCAGACGATTCTGTCCCGAGAGTTACCAGACTGTTATGACTTTCAGAATACGGCAAGTGTCTATTTTACTGAGCTGCTTTTTTATCATTTTTCTCTCCTTCTTCTGTAGATGTAGAGTGGAAAACACAGCAGCCTATACATGTGTTAGATGCAGTTGTGTTTGAAACTCATTGTTGATCCAGAGACAATTACTTCTGAAAATGAAGCAAGCCCTTTCCAAGTTTTCAAAAACTAAATTTCTCAGTTGAAAAAATAAGTTTTCAAAATTGACTATGACCTTTTACTCTTCTAATACATTTTTTAAAAAGTTTATGATGATTGTTTTCAGTGTCCATAATGTTGTTCCCACTTTCAGAGGAAGGTCTTCACAAACATAGCAAATGCTTTCAAACCTGCAGGCAGGAACAGCCCCCTTGATCTGAAGGCGGAAGGCCATTCTGCAAAAGACCAGTGGTTGCCTTTTTCATTTTGGGAGGAGGCATGTGCGATAGAAGTGACTGTTCACTTTTGTGGGGAGAGTAACCTGTCTTCTTACTTTCATGAAATTTCATACCCTTCCTTCCCGCTTTTCTTCCTTCCTTCACATTAATGGAAGAGCAAAACTGGATGCTGAGCTGAAAGTTGTGTATAATTGTCTTAGCAACTCAGAAGAGTGCTTTATGCAACAGTTAGTAAATACTGACGAACCCCGACTGTGCACCAGACATGGCTGTGCTCTGGAGGTGCAGTGGCAGCTTACAGCTTAGTGGAAGAGGTGGATAGGAAAGCACGTGAACAAAGAAATAAATGTCCCTGGCAGAGAAGATCATGACTCACGGCCCTGGAGTGACCTACATATTACAAAACACATTGAAAAAATGTGTAAGAATTCACAGGCAGAGAACTTGAGAGCTGAAAGTGTAGCTGATCTATGATTGAATTCGCAAGCATTGGAGCGTCTCTGAACACAAGCTACACTCTGTGTAATCCAAGAATCTCACTATGACCAAACCAGAGCTCCAAGCTTCCTTCCTATACCTACGGGCTATGACTAAACCTCCACTAAGCCTGGCACTCAAGGCCTCATTTTCCCCCAAGGAAAATACCTAAAATACTTCCCTCAAGGTCTAAAATACCCAGCATATTTCACTCACAAATTTTAAGTGATAGAAATGTAATGCGGAAGATTGGGGGTATTTGGAAATCTTAATTCAGCCGGCAGCCTTGGAGTAATCGTTGCCATTTCTGAAAGCATTATATGTAGCACTTGAGGCAAACAGAAAAATAATCTGCGACCTAATGAAAACCTAGAATTTCATACCCAAAGGGCTAAGCGGAGGCAACTGCTTGTAAATTCCATTCAGTGTAAACAGCGAGGTCACTGTGATCTCTTGCCAAAGACTGGCGAATCTCAAGTTCGTCCCTGAGACTGGTTGGCTGTTTTGCTTCGGGATTTCTCTGAAGCTGCCTGTGGATTTAGTAGAACCTAATACGTTCAGCGTTTGAACCATATTTTTTGGCGAAGGATTCATGTGATGAGGATGTTTCCATCAGTACGATTTTTGGAGTAGATGCTGTTTGGATGCCATTAAAATTTTAAGCAGAGACAGTCTAGCAAGTCACACTTTCTGATCTCTGTATATTTGTGTCTCCAGATTACCTTCGACAACAAAGCTCACAGCGGCAAAATCAAGATCTACTTTGACAGCAATGCTAACATTGAAGAATGTAAAGGCTTAAACATATCTGGATCTGGTGAGTATGTTAGATGCTTGCCCATTGTAGATTTGGATGATTTTTAGTACTTTGTTTTAGGAGTCAGGTGATGAAATGGTTCGTTTGGGTGGTGATAGGAAGAAAGGACTCCAGAAAACCCCATCTTGAGCATTAGATTCCTTAAAGCATCTCCAGAAGTTTTGTGTTTTTGTTAAGTTCAGCGAATATTGATCGGCCCCTCTTAGGAGAGGCAGCATGCCCAGCGGTCAGGGGTGGAGCCTTGGCAGCCACACTGCCTGGGTTTGGGTCTTGGTTCTGTTTACTATGCCTATGAACCTGGACAAATTAGGGAACCTCTCTGGCTCATTATCTTTCTCTTCAAAATGAGGGCAGGAACAGTACTTATTTTCCAGTATGTTGTGTATAAAATGAGTTAGAACATAAAGCAAAGCACTGAGAACAAGATTTGGCACATAGCCTTAGCAGGGTGGCTCAGTTGGTTGGAGCATTGTCCTGTATACCAACAGGATGTGGGTTCGATTCCCAGTCAGGGCACGTAACTGAGGCAACCAATCTACGTTTTTCTCTCACATCTCTCTCTTTCTTTCCACCCTCCCTTCCTCTCTCTAAAATCAATAAAAACAATAAAGTTGGCATGTAGTAATTGCTAGGCATTCTGGAAAAGAAAGAAAACACCTTTGTCAGGGCATTAGACATGCTCATAAAATTTCTCATGTGTTATGGATGGCATTGAGTGTTAGAAATACAAAAAGGCATAAAGGTAAAGAAAGCAAAGGTTAATTCAGACTGGGGTGGAGTGAGACACAAAATCTAGCTGTGGTTCTTGAAGAAGGTGTGTTTTGATCTGAGCCCTGGACAATGGGGAGAGATTGGGGACTTCAGAGCCCAGAGCCTGTACAAACACCAGGTCACTTGCTCAGTCATGACTCAGGAAACACCTCTTGATCCACAATTTAAATGGAACTACACACAGCCTATTCTCCTGGAGGGTTTGGGATGATGTTATGATGGATGGTTGGTATTTATTAATTTATAAGTTTTGTTTAATTGGACTTGCCTTTAACCAGGTTATCAGAACAAAATTAAATATAAAATACCTGTGCTTCCTAACTAGGTTAGATTACTTTAAAACTAGATTCAGTTTGTAGCCCGTTGCTTCAGTTATATGCCCTGATGATTTTGGAGTTTTGGTTTCGAAGTTCTAGTAACTGAGTTAAACCACTCATTAGAATATGGTTTGGGTTTCTGTTAAAAAAGTGGTTACCAAACTCTCTACAGTTAATTAATATTTGACAAAGTGGGCAATAACATAAAATGGAGTAAAGACAGCCTTTTCAACAAATGGTGTTGGGAGAACTGGACAGCTACATGCAAAAAAATGAAACTCAAGCACCAACTTACACCATACACCAAAATAAATTCAAGGTGGATAAAAGACTTAAATATAAGCCGTGAAACCATTAAAGCCCTAGAGGAGAACATTGGCAAGAAAATCTCAGATATTTCATGCAGCAATATTTTTACTGATACGTCCCATAGAGCAAGGGATATAAAGGAAAGAATAAACAAATGGGATCTCATCAAAATTAGAAGCTTCTGCATGGCTAAGGAAAACAGTATCAAGATAAAAAGAGAAGCAACAGCTTGGGAAAACATATTTGCCAATGATACCTCAGACAAAGGTTTAATCTCCAAAATATACAAAGAACACACTCAACTCCACTCAAAGAAGACAAGCAACCCAATTAAAAAATGGGCAAAGGACTTGAACAGACATTTCTCCAAGGAGGACATACAGAGGATCCAGAGACACATGAAAAGATGCTTGATATCGCTAGCTATCAGAGAGATGCAAATTAAAACCACAATGAGATACCACTTAACACCAGTCAGAATGGCTATCATAAACAAAGAAACAAACAACAAGTGCTGGAGAGGTTGTGGGGAAAAGGGGACCCTAGTTCACTGTTGGTGGGATTGCAGACTGGTACAACCACTATGGAAAACAGTATGGAACTTTCTAAGAAAACTAAAAATGAACGTGCCTTTTGACCCAGCAATTCCACTCTTAGGAGTATATCCTAAGAACCCTGAAACACCAATCCAAAAGAACCTATGCACGCCGATGTTCATAGCAGCACAATTCACGATAGGCAAGAGTTGGAAGCAACCTAGATGCCCATTGGTAAATGACTGGATCAAAAAGCTATGGTACATTTACACAATGGAATTCTATGCTGCAGAAAGAAAGAAGGAACTCCTACCCTTTGCAACCTCATGGATGGAACTGGAAAGCATTATGCTGAGTGAAATAAGCCAGGCGGTGAAAGACAAATACCATATGATCTCACCGTTAACAGGAATCTTAACAACAAAACAAACAAACAAGCAAATATGACCAACGACACTCAAATACGGAACAGGCTGACAGGGTCCAGAGGGGAGAGGGGAGAGAATAATAGGGGAAAAGGGGATGGACTCACATGAAAAAGTATAAAGGACACATGGACAATAACTAAGGGTGGGGGGCGGAAATGGGAGGGAGGCGGGGAGCATGAGGTGGGGGGGTGGGCAGGGTTGGGAATATAAGACAGAAAGCTGTACTTGAACAAGAATTAAATAAAAAAATTATTTTAGAAAATCGTTACCATTCCTCAGCAGACACACTCTTCCACAAAAATGCACAGATCAGATGCATATTTTTCAAGTCCATGTATGGGTCGCAGCTCTTTTAAGCAAAAGAAGCTGACTTTCATCATATATGAACCATGGTTTGGAATAGTTACTATGATCGAATGAATCAGTCAGTCAAACATGTTGGCAGAACATGGTCTCCTTCCTCCCCACAGGACTCCTATGTTCAGAACAAAGGAGCTCTGAACTTCAGCTTTTTCTTGTCTGGGCAGCTCTGTATCTGTCCATCCTTTAGTTCTAAACAATAGCTTTGCTGGTAGAGTAAGCTTGGTTGTAGGTCCTTGCTTTCTATCACTTGGAATGTTTTTTGTCCCTCCCTTCTGGCCTACAGAAGTTTCTGTTGAGAAATTAGCTAATAGTCTTAGGGTAGCTCCCTTGTAGGAAACTAACTACTGTTAAGATTCTCTCTTTATCTTGTCAGGTGAGGTGGCTCAGTTGGTTAGAGCATTTTCCCGTACACCAAATGATTGTGGGTTCAATCCCCAGTTGGGCATTTATGGGAGGCAACTGATAGCTGTTTCTCTCTCACATTGATCTCTCTCTCTCTCCCCCATCCCCTCATTTCTCCCTCTCTAAAATTAATAATAAAAAGCTATGCTTAAGCTTTGGCTGGTGTAGCTCAGTGGATTGAGTGCAGGCCTGCAAACCAAAGAGTCGCCAGTTCAATTCCCAGTCAGGGCACAAGCCTGGGTTGTGGGCCAGGTCCCCAGTAGGGGGTGTGCGAGAGGCAACCACACATTGATGCTTCTCTTCTTTTCTTTCTCCTCCCTTCCCCTCTCTCTAAAAATAAATAAGTAAAATCTTTATTTTAAAAAAACTATACTTAGATGAAGATTTAAAAAAAGATTCTCTTTTTGTCTTTAACCTTCTGCATTTTAATTGTGATGTGTCTTGGAGTGGGCCTCTTTGGGTCCATTGGATTCTCTGCACATTTCCTTCACCAGGTTAGAGGAGTTTTCTGTCATTATTTTTTCAAATAGGGTTTAAATTTCATACTCTCTTCTCATTCCAGCACCCCCATGATGCAAATGTTGCTACACTTGAAATTTTCCCACAGGCTCCTTACACTCCCCTCTTTTTTTTGGATTTTGCTTTTCTTCTTGCTCTTCTGATTGGGTGCTTTTTTGCTTTCTTATATTCCAAATCGCAGATTTGATTCTTGGCTTCACTTACTCTGCTGTTGATTCCTTGTAAATTATTCTTCATTTCAGCCAGTGTATCCTTCATTTCTGACTGGTTCTTTTTTATCACCACCAACCCAGTATTACATGAAATGTTAAAGGGTTTCTTTTTGTTGTTCTTGAATAATAATAATAAGAAGAAGAAGAAGAAGAAGAAGAAGAGGAGGAGGAGGAGGAAGGAAAAAAATAAAAAATGTGAACAATAAAATGGCAATAAATATATACCTAGCAACAACTTAATAAAAAAAAAACAAAATACATGAGCAAGCAGAACAGAAACAGACTCATAGACTGAGAGACTGTTTTGGTGGTTGCCAGAGGGGAGGGGTGGGAGAGAAAGGTGATGGGCTGAGAAGTGCCAATGGGCAGTTACAGAGCAGTGGAGGGATGTGAAGTAGAGCTCGGGGAATACAATCACTGCTCCAATAACTGGATATTGGGTCAAATGGGTGTAATAGTTCTCAGGACTTAGTAAGTTGTATAATGTCTAATCACTGGCGTGTATGCCTGAAACTAATATAATATGTATATCAACTGTAATTCGAAAAATAAAATGATTTAAAAAAGTTTAAAAAAGAAGAAAGGAGGTCTGGCTCCCCCCTGTGGCCAGTGAGGAGAAATACTGATATTTGTATAGGCCTCCAGACCTGTGCCCTAAGAAGCCAGATTCTGTCACGCTCGGAAAATGCGAATTTAAAATAAAATGATATGATGACGTGAAAACCCTAAAAAGCTGAAGTTTGGAAACTAACTTAGGAAATGGAGCCTCCCCCATCCCCTGCTACAGGCTGATGGATTGATTGCCCTGACTGGGGAAGTAGAGAGACAGGAAGTGGGACGAAGGCAAGGGTAACGTCTGGTGGGAAACTTGCACTACTTCCAAAATGTTCTGAGTTCATTCACATTCATATACTTACCCTGAGGCCTCTCTCTCCCTCTCATCCTTGCCTCTATTATATCAAGGCAGAAAAAGGAGGGAACGTCCATTTTCACATACAAACCAAATGTTTCTATCTAATACTCATCCCCAAGAGTGCCGCTAACCTTCACTTTAACTTGATTTTATGAAGGTAGCAATTTGGGCATGAGGGCCTGGAGGAGGTATTGGTGGACAGGACTCCCCACCGATGGGTGTCATGGTGGGTGTTGGGATGGGTGTCCCAGGGAAGAGGAGCTCCGTACGTGTGGGCAGCCCCGGGTGAGAGCCACACAGGCGGGTAGGGGTGGTGTATGTAGGACTTCTCGGAGCCTCTGGAAGGACCAGGCAGAGTGAAGGGCTTCCCTAGCCAGCTTGACTGAGGCATCTCTCTGGACTAGTGTTTTTATAAGCCCAGGTTTGCGAAGGGTCCCCATAGGGGTAACAGAGCTTCAATAGAGTCAGAAAGCACTTACGATGTTCACGAAGTACTTTTTGTAGCACACCAAACTCGTCTCCTCCACAGGTAAAATTAAAAGAATGCTATACCGGTTTCTCTTTCTAGGAGGGATGGTTTATCTTTCTAGATCTGGGCCTCAGTTTTCCCACTACAAGCAGTCTTAGAGATTTGTTCTACTTGTATGTGAGAAAGGAAGGTACTAGATGCTGTCCTTGTGTTTTACAAGATTGTCAGTCCCCTTTGCCCAAGAACTGCCTCTATTCCCTCTGCCTCATTCCATGGTCCAGAAAGAGAAAAAAAACAAACAAACCAGAAGTGGCCTCAGGTTGGGGTTGACTTAAGGTGCTTCCTTACCTACCCATAGATGCTGTCTCGAGGGAAGTTGTATAAACTTCTGAAGTATAGAATGAAGAGTGAGTGGCCGTGGTCCGTGCTAGGCATGGTTCTAACAGGCCTAGCCCTGGCTGTTTTACCCGGCTGTGAGCAGTTGCTGCTCCATTTTGTAGCCCAGGCATCTGGGGCTCAGCAAGGCTCAATGATCTGCACAGAGAAGTGCGTTTATTCACTAGGTCCGTCTATCCGTGGGCTATGGTCGTAACCCACTGGGTGGGCAGCTTCACCTCAGACAGTCATGCCGCTGTTGCTCATGCCGCTGGTTTTTAATAAGTCTGCGGACACTCTGCTCTTTCCTTTAAACACCTTCTCTGCAGGGATGTCCCTCAGGAGCACTCCGACTTTAGACTCCTTGGAAGGTTCCCGGTCCCCAGTCCCGTTGCCTTCTCAGGCCTTTCTCCATCTTGTTCCTGAGCTCATTTCCTCTTCTAATTCTCAGACATTCCTGCCTGCCTCCCCCGAGTCCACGTGCCTCTCTGCGCTCTCTCTGAGTGGCTGTGCCCACACCTATGGCTTTAGCTGCCCCCGAGTCATCCTCTCCTGTTGTGAACGTCCAGACTGAGCTCAGTTTCCTGAAGACAGAGAACCAGGAGTCATGCCCGGGCGGCCCTTCCTCCTTATTCCCTAGGCCCCACTGGAGACCGCGTTGCCTCTCTCCTCCGCCTCTCCCCACTTTCCTGTGCCTTCTCTGCCCCTGACTTAGCTCAGACCTTCACAAGTTCTGACGCAGATTATTCCGTGCTCTTCTCATGTTCTGCTGGAGTCTCTGCACTTATTCCTAAGCATATTGAAGCATTATGCTAAGCAAAGTCACTGTAATGTTGAAAAATACTTATGGGCCCTGCCTCCCACAGCCAGTCATTTGGTGGGGAAGACAGGCATTGAATGATTCTGTAAGAACTACGAAAAATGTTTGTTGTTATTTACCAGGGGGCTGTTTCTTGTGTTTCCTATATGAACTTATTTAATCCTCACAACAGCCCTATGACTTAGGTTTTTTTTTATTATACCCATTTTTTGGATGAGGGAATGGAGGCACTTTCTCCGAAGCTACTCAGCTTCTGAGTGCAAAGCTAAGAATCGGACCCAGGTTTTCAGGTTTCAGAGGCCAAGTTCTTTCCCATTTTACACCGTCTCTGTTCCTTGCTGTGCTGTCTTGAAGGCATAATTACAAGTTCAGTGGTCATCAAGCAGAGGAGAGTTAAAAGGAGCTATCGGTGTGTTCACTTATGGTGAATGCTTTGAAGGGGCGAGGCTCATAAAGATGGGCGTCTCGGGAATTTCATTTGGAGAGGAAGATACTCAACCTGAAACCTAAGGCTGAAAAGAATAAAAGAATAACCTAAACAAGTGTTATAGAGAGGATGCTGTTCCAGGCAGAGGGATCAGCATGTGCAAAGTCTCTGAGGCAAGAGAGAGAACCTGGTGGGAGCAGGGAAGGAGGAAGACCAGTGTGGCCTCAGGGTAGAGAAGGTGGGGGGAGAGAAGCAGTTGCCAGGTGATGAGACTGCAGGCAGAGCGCAGGGGCCAGGTAGGCGAGAGCCACGGCTGGGATTTGGGACAACACCATGAGGTCTGAGAGGAGCTAAGGTTACAATTTTATCTTCCTCTAGTGTGTTCCCCAGACTACCATGCTCCAAGACATAAATCTGATTGCTACGGTCCTTCTTACTTCCGTCCGAGAGCTTATTTTCCCTGTGTGCAGAGGGAGCTTACTGAAGGGCACTCTGCTGGGGAAGTGCACAGTCAGGTCGAGAAGCTGAAAGGCCGAGCCTGAGTTGGCGGTATTTTCAGTTGTCTGTTCCCTCGTTAATGGGGACCCTGATGTTTGTGCTTCTGTGTGAAAGAATTCAGAGTATGTCGGTAGTTTTGCCTCTTTTGAGTGGAGCTCAAACGGACTACCTTCTGTTGAAGTCTATTCCATAGTGCATATTTACAAATGCATTGGGTATATGTATTGAGTTTATGTCTTTATATGTATAATTCTTAACATCAGGTGGTATTTTACCTTATTTGTAGATTTCCGAGTAAATGCTTTGTGATTTGTTTCTGATGTTTAAGAACTGATCACTTGAACTTCTTTTTTGACGGCCATCTTGTTGTTCAGAAATCATTCCCAGCTAAGGTGTGTTTGACTTTTGAACTCTGTGTTTGTTCCTCAGTTCAGAAGAATGCTCAGTATGTGCTGGCGTTTGATGCGTTTGTCATTGTGATTTGCTTGGCTTCTCTGATTCTGTGCACAAGATCCATCTTCCTTGCTCTAAGTTTACGCAAGGTAAGCGTGTGTTCGAATTTCCTCCCTCTCCTCTTGGCCCCCCCCCCCGGCCCCCCGCCCCCGCCGTGTGTCCGAACAGTGGACCCTGATGTTGGTTCATCCTGCGCTTTCTGGGGCCCTTGACTAAATGAGCTCCTTTGCCTGATGTCCCCTGGAAGGCGTTCATCAGCCTGAGGTGTGTGGGGTGAGCAAAAGCTCTCACCTCACATCAGGTGGGATCTGATCATGATCCTGCTTAAAACTGAGCTGATAAGCACAGGGGCACAATGGTGAATTCTCAAGCTTTTGACTGTTTCTGGAATAAGCGAGACCCTTTTGAATTCAGGCATAATCTGAAGAACAGAATAATAGCACGTGTGAGTTTCATCTTTTGCCTTCAAATCAGAGTTCATTTTGACAGGGAGGCAGGATAAATGGGTTATAATGAAGCATAAAATACTCTATTCGATTTTTAAATAGTTTCAAAGTTCTCCCCTGAGTTTCATTTTACCTTTTTACTCTCGGGGCTCTTGTGACTATCTGTATATCCCAGCTCCCCACACACACTTACCCTGGTCTGTGGCATGTGTGGAAATGCAGCCTGGGGGCAGGAAGTCGTCAGAATACTATTTGTGGAGCAAGAAGAGAGTCTGCGTTCTATCTTTCTCCTTCTTGACCTTTGTCAACTTACTTTGTAAATATCCATGTCTGTTACTGCCCCTCCCCACAAGTGCCCTGATACTCTGATCCCAGGTCAGGGTCCCGGTTCTGCCAGGGCAGCGTGGGGTGGGCACACTGGGAGAACACGCCGTGGAGCTGGACCGCCCGGTCTCCGATCCTGGCTTCGCCTCTCCATGCCTCAGTTCTCTGCTCTGCAAGGTGGGGCTAACAGTGCCTCGGTCGTAGGCTGCTGTCGGGTTGAATGAGCTGATGTCATGGAAAATATTTGGGAGGTACTGGGTTAGCTCGTACAGGAATCTGTCGAAGTGAGCGCATAGCCCACAGTGGTTGAGTTCCCTTGGGAGGCACTTGAACGCCCACGTCTGGCTGGGGGGTTAGAGGGAAGAGCGTGGGCCGCCCTCTCCAGCCTCGAAGAGGATCTAGTGAACAGGAAAAGGTGCTGCTGTCTCGTTGTACAGGCCAGAGCCTGTGTTGCACGAGTCTTCTCCTTCCAGAGGGCACTGAGGTTTGTAAGAAATGCTTCTTTAAAATGTTTGCTGCAGAGATTTCTAAATTTCTTCCTGGAGAAGTACAAGCGGCAGGTGTGTAAGGCTGACAAGTGGGAGTTCGTCAACGGGTGGTACATCCTGGTGATTGTCAGTGACCTGATGACAGTGATTGGATCCGTCCTGAAAATGGAAATTCAAGTCAAGGTGAGGGGAAACCCATTTTAAATCTGCTTTTGTTCCTCTCCTCTTGGGTGACATCATGTCCTTTAAGATACAAAAGCCTTGTGGAGACTAGTTTGATTCTCATCTTTTCTTTCTCATACCCCTACATCGGAAGCCTGACCTGACACCTCGTGAAGGGACAATAAGGAAGCTGATGTTCTGTGAAAGGTGATATTTCTGAGAATTTCCCCAGAAATCTTGGGAGCATCTTGAGAATAGGAATGCAAGTGTGAGAAGATTGGTTGTTTGAGTGGGTTTCATTTATTAAGTCACAGAAGAAACAGCTGGCCCATGAACCAGCCGCGTCAAGAGCCAGTGGTGACTGTCCCTGACCAGCAAGCGCTCTGACAGACGGGGGTGAGGGCAGGAATATCAGAGCACCTGGGACCAGCCTGGCACCATGCGTAACTCCATTGATTTGATCTCATGACAAAGTCTTGACTCTCCCCTCCCCCAACTGTTCTCTGCTCCATGTTCTGCTGTCACTGGGGAAATCTTACCAACTTCACCACCTGACACTAACGGCCCTCCCTCTCATCCGTTCTGACCACCTCTGGCTTCCTTCAGGCCGATTTTCTCTCTGGTCCAGGTTGTTACAGCCAGTGCCTCATTGCTTGTCGCCTTTGGCTTTGCATTTCTCAGATCTGTCCACACAGCTGTCAGAGGAATGTTTCTGGAAGTGTCTGTGTTGCTGTTACAGTCCTTTCTCCTGGGAGCCCCTTTGGGTGAAGTGGCCTTCAGGTCCCCATCACTTAGTTCTGCCTCCCTCTCCCGCCCTAGAACTCACGGACCCAGCAATACCGTGCCCCGAGGAGATCCTTCTGGCCTCCAGCCTTGGGCCTTGGTTCAGCCTTTTGTCCTTAACCTGCAGTGCTCTCCCCTACCCTGCCCTCCAGCCCCGGCTCTGCTCTGGCTCATGCCCATGCTGTGCTCTCTATTATCCTCAAGTTAAAAAAAAAAAACCAACCCTTCTTATCGGCCTCAGAGAGGTAGGCTGTCTGTTCTTTTCCAGTGAACTTGAAGTGAGATGAATAAACAGAGTAGAATATTTCACTCACATCTCTGTCTTCCATTCCTTAGAACCTCACAAGCTACGACCTGTGCAGCATTTTACTTGGAACATCCACGCTTCTCGTCTGGGTTGGAGTCATCAGATACCTGGGTTACTTCCAAAAATATAATGTAAGGATACGGCCTGGGGCGGTGCCGCCGGGGCTGCGATTCATTTCTCCCTGGGGTTCCATAGCTGTTTCTCCACGCGCCCCCGTCTGCCGATGTGTTTTCAGGTGCTCATCTTGACGATGCAAGCCTCGGTGCCGAAAGTTCTTCGCTTCTGCGCCTGCGCTGGGATGATTTACCTGGGCTACACCTTCTGCGGCTGGATTGTCTTAGGCCCATATCACAATAAGGTGCGTGGTGCTGATTCTTCCTTTTGAGAACTTGAGCACTTGAGAACCCTGAAAAGTGAGTTTCCCACACTTTACCTCCTTCTCACTTTCTTCCAGCACATTCCCTTGAAGTCAGGAAGCCCATATCGTTGCAGTGGTTTTCTTTCCCTTTTCCTTTTTAGCGTCTTGGAGCTACTGTGAGAGACTAGAGAGCACATTTCAGAGCTGTCTGGGACCGGCTTACGGGTCACATATCAACCCAGCCGACCATCAGATAAGCGATATTTGGACATGAGATCACTATAATAAGATGAAAATAGAATGGGGAAAATTATTGTGACATCTTTCTAAGTTAAAGTATTAGGGTTTTGATCGAAATTAATCGAGGAGAATGAAGGTGGACAAAGAGGGCCCACAATGGACCGTATTAGGTGTATGAGTAAAACGATAACATGTCCTGTCTGTGCAGTGGCTTTGATGACAACATGCCTCTGCGCCTTATTAAAGATCAGTATCTGAATTTTAAATTGCGCTGGGCTTCAGTCAACATCATAATCTCAGGGACATCTAAGTTGTGCTCATATTTTCTTGTCTTAAAGTAGTAACTTGGATTGGTAGAGGCATCAGGAAATGAAATGAGGTAGGCCCGTTTTCAAACGAAAAAGTCAAAGGAGTTATTACATCTGATGGTTTTCCTTCCACGGGCCTCTGAAGTTGGAACAACAGGAACGATGGCAAAAATAACAGCAGCCCACGCCGTGTGCGTATGTGCCAAGCCTTGTGCACAGCCTCCTCATTCTGCCTTCTTGTTCCTTTAGTCTCCGATACAGCCCAGCCTCTGGTATCTTGGCTTAGGGGCTGTGCCAAAAAAGAAGAGGGAACATGCGAAGGAGCATGCTGAAGCTTGCGTAACAGCGCAGCCTTAAGTTTTGACCTTGATTTCTGCTTTAAACAATGTACGTGATTGAATCTGGTTTATAAATTTACAAAACGTGAGCAATCCACACAACTCAAGCTTTCTGTGTTGTCCTACTTAAATATATGCTTGTAATTTGGCACACACACAGGCTTTCTTCTCTGCAAGGGTTGTGTTTAATATTTCCAAAGAGAATTATTGTTTTTCTGTTTGAGAAACTGTACAGTCAACAAAGTGACAGTCTCTGGGTTAATAGTAAATCTGGATAATATCATCGCTGTCCCAACTTCATGCCACAGCTTTAGAGGTGACTTCTGAGGAAAAACTGTTCTTTGATAAGATCTCTCTGATCCAGAGAACTTAACTGTCTTAGTGCCCAGGAAAATTTACATTTTTCTTCTTTACTTGCTTTGTTCTGTGGCTGCTTCTCCAATTTTTGTCACTAGAGGGCAGTGTTGCACTATGTGAAATAAATACCAAGTTAACAGATTTTTGGCTTTTATTGACGGGCTACAAGGCCTTACTGACAGGCGGTCCTGTCTCCTTTGCCCTTCATCTCCCCTGCCCCATCATCATTCTGGAAGATGCTCAGATAACGTTGCTTGAATTTTATTAATATAGCTATCATTCTTGAGTGCTATGTGCTGTGTTAACTCTCCAGTAGCCCTGTGGGGAAACACTATCTTTTTACAGAAAATAGGGATCTTAACATGTTAGATAATTTTCCTGAGGCTACACAGCTAGTAAATGGCAGAGACAGGATGCACGCCCAGGTCCAGTCCACAAGCTTCCACCTATACCCAGTAGGGCATTGCTTGGTGTTATCTATAACAGACCATTGCAAAACAGCATTTAGTTTGGCCAAAAAATAGATCAACTGTGAGAGGATTTCTTTCAGCCTGTGTCGGGGTTACCTTGTGGAAAATGGCCTCATTTGCTTTGTGAATCTGACTGCATTTCCATATGTTCAATTCTATCCTTTCAAAGGATTCTGGTGAGGTGGGGGAGCCCTGGGCCAGCATTGCCTAACACGTACAACGAGAGCTGCAAACCAGAGCCCCGTGTGTGCTTTACAATTTTTTGGTAGCCACAGTAAGATAATTTAAAAAAAATAAACAGATAAAACTGATTTAAATTATATATTTTATTTAACCTAATATGTCCAAAATATTATTTCAGCATGTACTTAACAGAAAACATTGAGATGTTTTACCACCCCCCCTTTTTTTGGTACTAAATCTTCAAAATCCAGGGTGCACTTTGTCCTGACCTCCCGTCAAGCGCTCCACAGTCACATGTGGCTGGTGGCTCCCGTTTCGCATGTGGCACCGCTTGCCTTGTGTCTCTCACTTAGCGTCAGCCTTCCGTTTCTCCCGGAGGAGGACTGTCTCCGGGGCTGCCAGCAGGTCTGTTTATGGCTCTGCCTCCCAGCTCTACCCAGGCCGACACACTGGGAAAGGCATAATTCAGTTAATGTAGTGAATGGACTGGTCAGTGAAAGGAGCAAACCTTCAGTCTGACTCAGGACTTCCATGCTTCCCTTCTCTGTATGGCTGCTGCTTTGGATCTGAAGTTAGGGACTTAGAGATGTTTCCTGCCCCCTGCATGGCTCCCCCACACCCCCCACAAATTAGCTCCAACTGTCAAAACGTTCAGGTTCTGCCAGGCAGTAGCTGTTGAATCGGAAGGTCTTCAGTAGTTCGCGAAGCCTTCAAAGGCTGGGCACCCCAGCGAGCATTTTCTAGGATCTGGAATTGTAGCAACCTCAGGCATCGAAGCTGACTCTTTCTTTAAACAAGCCAACCGCTCTAGAGGGGAGGCTTCGGGAAAGCTGGTTTTACACTGCCGAGCGACGGGCGCAGGACCCACATTTCAGCCTCCTGTCTTCCTAGTGACATTGGACTTCAATGGTCCAGCTGGAAGGAGGAAAACATACACGAAGTGTCTGGCCGATGTTGATTCCAGCACTAATGGGCGTTGGCACAGGGCCCTTTCAGGAGGTCTGGGCCCAGAGGGCTAGAGGCTGATGATACTTAATAATTCAAATGAAAGTTTGGAAGAACATTACTCCAATGTGCCTTTTACATTTCCTGAGGATTTTTTCTCTGTGAGGAATAAATCATAGTCTTGCGTTGTCTCCATTTCCCAAGTGAGGAGACCGAGGTATTGAGACGTTGTCGGGGTTTGCTGATGCTGTGGGTGACGTTTGTCAGAACCTGTGTCACTTCTTCCTCCTCGCAAGGCCTCTCGTTTTAGCCCAGCAACCCTCTTAGGCAGAAGAACTCCAGCCAGTGAAAACATTTAACCTAAATGTGGCTCTTACAGCCAATTTTTATGTCATTCTCTGACATAAGCCATTGCACAGTATGTTTTCATTCAAATAAAAGCTCTTTCTGGCTTGATTTCAAAATATCATTTGTGAAACACATACTTGGGTTCTCACTATGGTCACCGCAGAACCTGTGGGTGGGGGGAGCCCTTTATGGGAAAACCTTTACTTTTCACCAAATGTCGCCTGGGCACCGAGCACTGTCAGGTTCTTCCCGGCTGAGCTCCCGAAGGGCAGTGACTATGGCATGTTCTTGTTTGCATTCCCCGAGTCCAGATGGTGAGCAGAGCATGGTAGGGATTCAACATGTCGTTTGCATGAACAAGAAGCAGAGAGACAGCATTCCCCGCCTCCCAGGGGCCTTACCAGCTCTTAAGAACCAAGGCAACTCCCTGTAAGAGCAGTTGCGCTGGACTGGACGCACCTGAGGGCCTTGTTTCTCCTCCTCTGGGGTGTTTCGAGTGCTCCCTTCTGCTGTGGAGTTCCATCACGAAGACTGGCTGGTTCACAGCCACTTGTGGTGCAAAATGACAGGGTGTATACCAATGGCTTCCCTCACTGAGTCTCTGTTTTAACTTTTTGGTGGGTTAGAATAAATGTCACCAGCAGAGAGGAGAGAGCGATATAGTGACTGTGAGTGACATTAATGCTGAGACAGGCACCGTGTCCAACCTGACACTAAGTCACCGCACTGGAAGCAAAGGCATGAAGTTGGTGTGTTCCGACCAACCAGTTATTCGCCGTTCTGGAGCCTGAAGTGTAGACTGTTAGGGGTTCTTGAGATGAAAGGAAGGAATTGGCCAGGTTCCAAAAGAAGCCGTAAGAAATAGAAAGTATTAACGGTGCTGTTAGGGTCATAATTGACGCCCACAGAAACCAACTTTAACTCCTTGTCTGGAGGCTAGTAGTGGGGATGGAAAATATTTACTCTGAGAACTTCCTGTGTTACTGTGAAATAATTTGCATATCGTTGTGCTTTGCTCAACTGGATGTTCCCTCCAGGTCTCTATGGAGAGCGGCTTCAGAGCTGCTGCTGGGGCAGCAGAGGCCTGGGCATGGGGTTAAATCTGTGTCCGCTGCCCTGGTTACAGACTTTACCCTGCGCATCCCAGTGTGGAGGAGGGAGGGCCAGACATGGTGTTAGCCATCCTGCTGGGGTATGGAGAGGTGGGTTCAAAACCAGTTTGAAGACCAACCAGCAGTTTACACTGTGGTTCTTACTGAGACAGAAAGGACTAGAGCTGCCAAGGCAACCGGTCTTGAGGTAAACTTTGAAGTAGCCTTTTGACACTGGCTGCTGTTGGACACAGAGGAAGCTGTCAGATGAAGAGAATAAACCCCATGAGGCAGAGATGGAGATGTGGGTCCGGTGTTGTCGGGGGAGAAAAGCACCGGGCAGTGGTGACCACGGGGAGAGGGGAGGAGGCCACCCACTCAGGGGAGGGCCTTTACTTTGCATCCAGACATTGTATATTCCCATGCAAGAGGAAGGACCAGAAGGCCGTATCCGGCGAAGTTGGGATTTTACTGCAGCCTGGGCTGGAGGGCGAAGAGGTTGGTGTGAAGAAGGTGTCCCTGGAGGTTTCTGTAATGGTCCAGATAAAAGTGTTGACTGGAGAGTGGAGTAGAAAGACTGGATCAGAGAAACACAGGAGCAGCAGCCCTTAGCAGGTTGAATGGGGGCAAGATCAATCAACTCAACACATAGTTTGAAGTCCCTGCTTATTTTGGAGGAAATGTTTCTTGGGTAGGAGATGGAAATCAGTGACAAAAATAGGGAGATTTGGAAGGAAAGCCCGGTTCTGGGTTAGGGTGGTGGGAGGTCTTATTTGTTGCACATGAAGTAAGAGCACAACTTCTAAGTAGACATGTTCCATTCACCCAGGACTTGGCTGTCCCTGAAGCCACACCGACTTACAGGACATACAGTCCCCCCTGCTGAGGATGGTGTTTGTTCAGAACTCTACAGTAACTTGCTCCCTCTGTGTTCCTGAAAACCACGCTATCTTCTGTATTAGGTCATTGTTGGCCCTTAGAAGCGTTCCTCTAATGCTAACCCTCTGGCTCTAGGATGTTTGCTTATTAAGCACCTGCTGTTTGTCTTCAGTCAACGTGGCGGGAGGTGGTGGTCAGCCACCTAAGCAAGGATGCTGGCTTCAGGATCCGCTGGTATTCACACCAGCTTCCGCCAGCTCGGAACCCCAGGCGTACACTTCCAGCTACCTCATACCAGAACTTCTGCCTGTCCCATCAAATTTGCCTTGTCTAAATTGAGTCCCTTCAGAGGCCTTTCCCCTTGTGCCCTCCTAGACTTACTTCCTCCTTCGTTTCCTCCTTTTCCAGCCTCACCTGGGCTCCTTGCAATCCTGGGTCCCTGCACCCCTCCCTCCCAGCATCCCTGCCCTGGGCTTTTCCCCTGGTAAGAGAGCTTCCATGTGCTGTGGGCGTCCTTTAGGGAAATATCAGATCACTCCTCTGGCTGCAATTTCCTACTGCTTTCCAGGCCCTGCCTGCAATACTTTCAAGTATGTAGAAGACCAAATGAGGCCCTTGGCAGTGTGGCACAGACATGCCTCTGCAGACACTAAGGCTTAGCACCGCATTTCCCCCATTGTCACTGAGCGAATCCTCCCCTTTCTCCTCTCACTGGGGAGCTCAGCCTTCAGGCCCTGGTTCTGAGGGGCGCTTTCCTAGTACAGCCCACACAGGCTCTCCCACAGGGCACTGTGATACATCTCGGTCGTGGCCTGTCCGCTGTCAGTGTGGGAGCCCTAGAAGGCACTGGGCAGGTCGGTCATCCTTTACTTTGCAGTCACTGGCAGCCTTCAGTTTTTAATGTGCTGAAGTTACCCAGGCCGTGGTTGGAAAGGCTACAGTGAAACCATTTGGGTAGCAAAGTTTCCCTGAGCCTGTCCTGTGTCTCAGGCCTGTCCACCTTGGCTGATGGTAGGATACAGTTGCTACAGTTCTTTCAGAAAGCAGTTTGTTGGGCAGATTGTAGCCTTAGAAATGTGAATTGCTTAGACCCCCAAATAGGAAAAAAGTGTTATGCTTGGAAATGTTCATTACATTGTTCTTTACAATGATAAACATTATTGGGACATCCAGCGACAGGGAATAGTTAAACTTGACATGTCTAAGGGTGGTCTGTTATATAACAAATGCTAAGTGTGCATAAGATGTTGTTAAATGGGAAAAAATCAAGATCCAAAATTGTTAGATGATATGACTACAAATACATAAAACACATAGGGGAAACTGAGGGAAATGTCAAGAGACTGTGTGTGTGCAAGGGGGCTCTGAATGGAGCTTCCCCAGCTGTGGCATTCTTGCTGTCTTCAAATGAATGTCCCTCACAATGACGATGACCGCAGTTCCAGCAAAGCAAGCCCGCTGGACACTTCTCTGCTGTTTTGGATGATGTCTCTCACGAGCTAATTTTGGTTCCCCGTTCAGTTTGTAGGTCTGAATACCGTTTCTGAGTGTCTGTTCTCTCTGGTCAACGGCGACGATATGTTTGCAACCTTTGCTCAGATCCAGCAGAAGAGCATCTTGGTGTGGCTGTTCAGTCGCCTCTATTTATATTCCTTCATCAGCCTTTTCATATATATGATCCTCAGCCTTTTCATTGCTCTTATTACAGATTCTTATGACACCATTAAGGTAAGTACTTATCACTATTTCCTGCCAAGAAAATGGTAAATTCTGTATATATTGGAACATTGGAACTACTTGTTTTTTTTTAAAATGAAAACACTACATTTTACTTAAATGTTGAGGTTTTGTAGAAAAGAAACTTGTTGAGTGTTGGAGGCTGATTTTTAATGTGCATTTAGGACATTGTCCCCATCACCCAGATCAGGGCGGATTGGTTGGGAGGGTTGGGGGGAAGGAGAGAGGCGGTGGGTGAGGGCAGGCTGAATTTGGTGAATCTGGTAGCTGGGCTGTGGGTCCCCGCATGGACAGGCGTGTCCGCCTGTCCTGGAACTTCCGCTTAGAGTGGTAGGTTTCAGCAGTAAGGGGTGACCACCACCTGACGACTGTTCCGATGCTGGAACACCTCTGCACTGGCTGACACAGCCATCTGTGTGGTGCTTATTGCCTTTAAATTATGGAAGCTGAGGCTCTTGTGCTGTTCAGCATCTTATCTTCCTAAGCTGCCTGGTGGGTTCTGTATCCCTTCCGTCTACGTCCATTGAACCGGGTTGTAGCTTGAAGGAGGCTCTGCTGCTTCTGGTGGCGAGCCCCCTGCAGTGGACAGTCGTGCTCTGACAGTCCTGTCTCAGGACCGACGTCAGAGCAGCCTGGGGCAGTGCTGTGGCAGCGTCTGGGGCATTGTCCTCTCCCTGAACCTTCTCAGACTGACTCAGAAGGAGCACATCCACTGGAAGCACAGTTGTATGTGTGCGTGGGGAGATGAGTTTTCCCGTGGGAATGGCGGTTGGCTCTGACAGCAGCGCCGGGCACAGAGAGAGAATCGCCACTCACTTCTGCCGCGTGGTCCCTGTCTCTGAAGTGACAGTGTCCCTGTGCATGGGCCACCACTTGACTAAGTGGTGGATGGCCTCACTAAGCCTTGAGGGGAGGCTCTCAGAGTCTTCTGGAAAGAACCTACTAAGTGGCCACCTTCCATAAAGGTAGAGGAAACAGAGATTACTTACTTCCCAGGCAGATTGTACTTTGGCAGGTGAGGGGGAGGGGAGGTCTTATCTGGTCTTGCATTAGCATTAAGACTTTAGACGTTAGATTATCTCCTTTATTTCCCTTACTCACCCACCCACCCACCCTGCCTTGTCCTGGCTTGCTGTCCGGCGTTTCCCTTTGGACCGTTCTCTGTTCCATGGTGGCCCCAGCTTGGCCTTCTGGAACTGACAGATTGATTCATCACTTCTTGGAGCTGAGCTAGCAATGTGGGAGAGTTTCATTTTAGCAGAGGTGGGTTTGGCTTGTTGACAAAGGGGGCAATTTCTCATGCTTTAGGAATACAGTGACAATGCTGTGCACTTTTTTTAAAGAAATTCCAACAGAATGGGTTTCCCGTGACGGATCTGCAGGCCTTCCTGAAGGAACGTGGCGGCCGGGGGGAGTGCCGGCGGGAGCCCTCAGCCCTCCTGTGTTGCATCTGCCCTTGGAGGAGGTCAGTGTTGTGTGTAGCCAGGTCTCTGCACTCCCGAGGTGAGTGGCTCTGCACCCTAAAGAAGAGGCCTGCGAGGTGAACCCTGCACTCAGAAATCAGCTGATTGTGGGAGAGAATTCAGCTTTCCTCCCACTGAAATCGGCTTTAGAAGTGAATTCTTATAGAACAGGTGGAAAGCCTCCTGGCATGGTCGAACTCTCTTGGGGATACTGTGAGATTATTATAAGAAGGTGTGAATTATGTCTCTAAAGTTAAGAGGATGAACTCTTAAGTGACCAAAGGAAGAGGTTAAAGCACTTGATCTTAGAGGTGGAAAATGCCCCTGATTGTCAAGGGCATTTTCCCTTTGCACAGCATGTGGTGCAGATGACTCTCCTTGACCAGAGCGGGAGGCCTGCTTCCGCCAAGGCTTCGTGGCCTCGGCCGGAGATGCACACCAGCAGCATTTCGTGCACCAGCTGCGCTTCGCTCGCCGTTCATCAGGACACTTGAGAAAACAGTCTAGACCAGCGATGTTCAGTGTGTTCCGTCTCATCGCCCACAGAAACGGAGTACTGAAGTTCTATAGCACACCAAAAATATTTTGTATTTTTTGCTGATACGACAAAAAAAGTATAATTTTGATTCATTCACACCAGATGGCTGTTATTGTGTTGGCTGTTGTCATTTTTTGCTTGACCATCTCAGGGAAAAGAGGTCAGTGCCCCCGACTAGGTGGTGAGGTACTGCATGTTGTACAAATCCCTGTGGCACCTCAGTGGCAAAGCCTAGAGTGGGGGTCAGGTGAGGATAGTATTTTTTGTTTATCCTCACCCAAGGACATTGTTTTTCATTGCTTTCAGAGAAAGACACACACACACACACAGAAACATTGATCAGCTGCTTTCTTATTTGCACCCCACCCAGAGATGGCACTCGGGTTGTGCCCTGACTGGGAATCAAACTCTGGGCCTTCTGGTCCACGAGATGGTGCTCTGACCAACTGAGCCTCTCCAGCCAGAGTGAGGTTAGTAGTTTTATCTGTGCCCGTGCTTGTTTCCATCTCCAGTCGGGGTAGCGGTGGTTAACTCAGCGTATCCCCTACCCATGTGTTTTGAGAAAGAGTCTCTAATCCAGATTTCTGAAGGAAGATGGGGGAACATGACTGCAGCTTAAAACCACAGGATGTATTTCCCGCTAATCAGTTCCTACCCCGTCTTGGGATTTGAAATGATATGACGGAAGCCTTTCCAAAGACTGTCTGGTAACTATGAAATGAGAAGAGTTAAGTTTTTAAAGTCACATTTTATCCTCTCAGAACATTAAGTTGTTACCATGGAAACTGGGATAAGGGGAAATTAATTTTTTAAATAGTGAGCTGCTTCCTAAGAGGCACCTTGTATAAGGAAAGTCTTTCAAAGTTGCTTTTCTAATACGAAGTTAACCGTAAACCAAAATATCATCTTAGAATGTAGTTGTGAATTCTGGAAAGTTACTGATAGGTTTTTTGTGTTTGATTTTTAGCCCTTGGTTTGCACCATAAGAAGCCCCAGGAGGTTGTTAAATGTTTCCTAGTGCAGCCATGTAGAATGAGTAAAAGATGTGAGGGGCGGACTTGAAGACTAGTTGGTATGGGTGGTCTGAGTGGTGGGGACCACTGTCAGCGAACAGTTGGCCCTGAGATGCATGTGCTACAGGTTGTTGAGAAGATGCCTGGTGCAAAGGATGGCCTGGCCCATCTTTAATGAAAGAATTAGATGGGGCAGGAGAGTCCATCAAAGGAAATCATCTGAAAAATGGAGATGTTGAAAGTTTTGAAAAAAGAGGATATTAAAAAAAACCCAGAAATGTCTGTTACCTAAGGTGGTTGTTGGTGAAATCAGCTAGAACAGTTTTAGCTGAATAATCCAATCAGAGCCTGGATCTAGGGGGGTTTGATGGACCCTGCAGAAAGTAAATGAAAATCGTGGGGCGTGAGGAAGGAATTGGATTGTACTGGGCCTTGAGAACAGGTGATGGCTTTGACTTTATAAAAAATTAAATACCACCTGGGTGGCTGGGTGGCTCAGCTGGTGGGAGTACTGTCTCATACACCAAGGGGCTACTGGTTTGATCCCTGGTCAGAGCACGTACGGTAGGCAACTGATCAATGTTTCTTTCTCATATCAATGTTCCCCTCTCTCCACTCCTTCCTCTTCTCTAAAATCAATACACATATCCTCAGGGGAGGATTAAAAAATTAAGTACACCTGGATGTGTTTAAAGGTTAGGAGCCAAAGAATGGAACAGAAATTGGGGAAGGGTCTGAATGAAGAGTAGCTGTCGGAGAAAGCCCTCCCTGAGGAACCTGGGGAGTAGGAGGGGCCTCCCCTCCAGGACTGTGAGAACCGTGAGGGGTAGCCCTGGCTGTCACAGCTCTGCCCCCTCCTCGCTCTTTCCCCAGGCAGCCCAGCAACCACTACAGACTGGTCCTCCTTCCAACTATCGACAAAGCCTCCAGCCTGATCGCCAGAACACCTGGGCTTTGTTTGGGACCCTGCCGGTTACCCACCATGTCCCACTACCTCTCCCAACCTCTGGGTTCCTCAGTGTCATCAGGGTGAGCAGATGACCTCTGACACCCTTCCAGCTCTCCTGTAACGTGGTTCTTTGGAAGGATGTGCTCAGCTGAACAGATGCAGAGTTTACCTCTCCCCTTCTCTCCTGCAGTGGAGGACAGTCCGCTATTCCAGGCACTAGGAAGGCCCTGTCCAAGAAGGGAGATGCAAGGTCCCAGAGAGGCGGGCAGCTCCTCGAAGTTGCCAAACGCATCTACTCAGACCAAAAATAATGCAAAGTGCCTTTCTTAATTTTTTTATTTTTAACATTTCACTTAGCATGTTGACCACCTACATATGCCTAGAATATGGAGTGTTCCTATTCCTTGTCAAAGATTTTTAAGTCATTGTTCTCTTTTCTTTTTCCTCCTCCCCTTTTCTGTTGCAGGAAGGAAAGTGATGACCACTTGATACTTCCTAACTAAAAATCTTCTGCCAAAGGTAATCAAGTTGCAGGCTCCTTATCCAGTGACAATGTGGAGGGACCCCGGTTGGCCTGGACTGGCATGTCCGAAAATACTGATGTTCTGTGTGGAGTAGGAAGGAAGACAGCCAGCCGGCTGACCACAGCTGAAGTTCCAAAGTTCCTTTTTGCGCATTTGGATGGTGGTGAAGCATAGACCACGCCAACTACTGGGCATCAGTGCAATGGATCAGTGATCCTGAAATTCTTCTAATGTATGACATGACAGTGTTAGGATGCAGAAAATGATATTTCAGAATGTGCAAAAAATGGTGTTGGAAACCAAGCATTTAAAGATGTGTGGTTATCCTCACATAGGGGTTTGTTTTAAAAGTGATTCTTGGCTTAGAAAATGTCTGTTAATTCATGGTCTGCGCAGAAATGAGTTTGATTGCAATACCAAATTAGAGACTCGAGCTGGAAAATGATTAGGCCATTTAAAGATGATATTTAAATCCACAGAAAGACCTCTGGCAGTGGCATTTCTTGGCCTGTTTTCCTTCAGTAGGATATGAAGTGACCATCGGCATAGTGAGTGAGATGAACAGGAAACACCGTGTCCCTCAAGCTCATTGCCAATGGTACGCCCACAGCAGGCGGAAGTGACCTACAGCTGTACTCGCTCACCTTAACAGTGGACAGTCTCCCCCAGGGCGGGGATTCACCCTTGTCAAACAAGGAAAGATGGTGTTTTTTACCTGAATAAATTTATTTTTATCATAACATATAGAATTACTAGTATTTTATTTTAAATGTAGAATCTCTTAACATCTCTCTACCTAGCAAAAAATTAATGTCACATTTCTGTCAACTCTCTGGTCTCCAAAAGGGATTTCCCACTTTCTTAAAAGCAGCAAAGGAGATAAGGGGGCTAGTAAATAGAAGTTATTCAATTAATATTTATATGAATGACTTTGGAGAGTAAGATTACTCCATGCATAGGTTTATTTCATACTTGAACGATGTCAGGGGTCAACTGTTTTAGATTTATTGCTGAAGAATAGAATTTGGATTAAGCAGGACCCTCACCCCAGGGCTTTCTCTCTTTCCCTCTGCCCCTCCCAGCCACACCCCTCCCAGCTTTTCGGTCTTATACCCCGTCCTCCCTCCTTGTCCCACACTTCCTTCTTGTCCCTGCCCCAAGGCTAGGCTGGGAAACTTAACAGCAATACCATTAAAGTTTATAAAATGAGTGACTCGTGTGGACACCACAGAAAACTTTGCTAAAATTATACTTTTGATTAACTTCTTTTGTTACCAAAAAATGTCAAGAGTTATTTTTGGCTTTTAAGCTGATGATCATTTAACTGATATTTCTGTGGTCAGTTGCTGACTCCAGAATCAGGTACTAAATTAGAGCACGTACTTTGAGAATACCCCCTGTTCTCAATGGTCTCTGAATAGAGTTGTTGTTATAGCCTTTTGAGAAATCTGCAGCTGTGATGAGCATTTAAGTATGAGATTAACAATGGCCTTCCTTGCTCATGTTTTTCTTTTACTGGCTTTCATGTTTCTTGTTATTTCTTTTCCCTCCAGCCGGACAGAACACTTTCAGAAGAAAAATCTTTTCTCAAGGTTACCTTGTAGCTGTGAAAGCATTGTTTTCTCTCTTAATAATTTTAAACAATTGTCATTTTACCAGTGGTGTTACCTGTTCAGATTTTATCCAACGATGCTGTTCTTATAACTGCTAAAAGACACATCTGGGACAGACAATTTTCTCTCCTGCCCTCGGCCCCCGCTTGGAGAGTTCACCGTGAACGTTAGGAGACATGTCCCTTCCACCTACTGATTTCATTTTGGCATGTGCAGCTCTTTTAGAATGTACCTTCTTGGTTGGCAGTGACCCCCTGAAAGCCAGATGCAACATCCTTAAGCTTGTTGACTGGGGTGATGGAAATAAACGTGAGTGTGGAAGCCACCCAGACCATCTTGAGATAAGATCCTAGCTTACCCTTTAGCTCTGAGACCCTGGGCAAGTCACTTTCCTCTTGGAAGTGGGGATGATAAGCCTGTGGGATTGTCTTTTAGGTCAGATAACTCATGCAAAGCCTGGTGTGGAATTGGAACCCAAGCCATTCCTTCATGTTGACTTTCTGCTGTGTGAGTAGGCAGGCCCCGTAGGGCCAGGGAATAGTGAAGACATGGAGACGTTTCGTCTGCAGCCCATCTGCCGTCTCCCTGTGTGGGTCACACCGGGCCTTGATTTCCTCATCTGTCAGGTAGAGATTGCGAGAATTAAATGTCAGAACATAAAGTATGTGGTACAGGCCATGAGGCATAAGTGCTCAGTGTATATTAGATCTTCAAAATGCTTCTTCTCCCATGGTCTACAAATGCGCAGATCTATTCACCTGGACCAGCCAGGGGCATCTTTATTATGGAATGGGCTCACCACACACCTTGGTGGGCTGTGCTCCGGTTAGGACTTGCTGTGTGCAAATGTCGCACATTGGATTCAGTCCTGGAGACAGTAATCAACTCGGCTGTCAGAGCTCGCACATAGCTGTGGGATAGCGGCATGGACACGAGCAGCCTCAGTGCCCGGCCAGTAGGGGCAAAGCTGTCAGTCCTGACGGGAAGGACGGGTAAGGTCTCCAGGATGCACAGCTTTCAAAACTCCAGCCCTTCACTCCGGAGGAGACCCTCCATTCTCTACTGAAAGCCCACTGCCTTGACCAAATTCTAGGAAGCCAGTGAAACACAGTGAGAAAGGGTGTTCAGGAAAAACTCTTCATGAGATTCCAGTCACGACTCCCAACCCTCCTGAGACCAGGGCCGTAACAACGGTAGGAGGGCCTGACCCAGGAGGCCTAGGCTCAGAGTATCAGGTTTAGGAAAAGCTCAGCAGCCCAGGCTTTTGATTTAGGGGCGAATAGCCAGTCACCCTCTGTTGTCTGAGGGCCTCCCTGTAAAAGTAGCCCAGTGCTGTCATTGAAATTCAGGGTGGCCCACAGTCATCGGGGAAGTATGTTCAATGAACTGCTCCCAGGGTCTCGTCCACAGACTGCTGCTGCCTATGTAAACAGCGGTGACATTTAAAGACATGATTCCAGGAATCTGGATGAGTCATTTGTGGTCACCACTTACTCCAGTAAAATTGGGTGACTTGACCCCATTTTACTGCTAATTGGTTTCACCTTTGGAGGGGGGCGGTATAACTTGAGCAAATTTTATTTTGCTACTCCTGACTTGGAACTTGAACATCTCAACCACAGTATCCCAATGACGCAGAATCTTCCTCTACCAGACATCCAGAACTTTTCACTACTTGTAAAAAGTGCACAAGGTAGCTCTTTTGTGACAGGTGACTGAGGACCTCACACATGAGCCCTAGGCACAGCATTCAGATTGTCGGCACTGAAAGGGGGACAGTGGACTGCAGGCATGGGCATAGGACACTGGCCATTCGACCTGATGGAACGAGTACTGAACGCCTTTGCTTTTCCCTCACTTGACATATTCTAGCTTCTCCATGTTTGATCAAGTATTGGCCAGCTTTGTGGCTCTCTGACCTGTGTGTGCCCAAAGGACCGCACTTGGTTTAATGCTCTGTTGTCACCATCTTGCGATTTTTAATAGTTTTTGAACAAGGCATCCCCCGAGTTCTGATGATAAGACTGTATAACCCAGTGACTGGCTCAGTGATAAAACATGGCCTTTTAGGGGAAGGCTAGGAAATCAACCTTGTACTTTTTCTTTAAACTGATTTCACTGCAATGACAAGAAAGCGTGGGGAAGGCCCTGGCTGGTGTAGCTCAGTGGATTGAGCACAGGGCTGCGAACCAAGGGGTCGCGGTTCGATTCCCAGTCAGAGCACATGCCTGGGTTGCAGACCAGTTCCCAGCAGGAGACTCACGAGAGGCAACCATACATTGATGTTTCTCTCCTTCCCTCCTTCCCTTCCCCTCTAAAGATAAATAAATAAAATATTTTTTAAAAATTTTAAAAAATGAAAGTGTGAACCTGAGTAGGAATTGCTTTGGAACAGACACATGGGTGCACTATTTTTCTCAGTCCCTGCCCTCACACATCAGCGGCCGTGAATGTCTTGTATCACAGTCAGAGGCATCATTGGTCAGTATCATTCCCATGTTGCTCACATGGACAGGATGGACGCTGGGCTGCTCACCTTTCCCCTGTGCCCCACCCCAGTTGACGAACAGACTTATTTTCTGACTTTCTATCTAATGTTTTCTGCTTGACAGAATCAGTGAAGGGTGGTTCATCTCCTGCTTAAGCACATTTGCCCACTTGCCATGTGGCCTCCGACCTCACATAGCAAAGCCCTTCGGGACCTGCTCCACACACTGTCCATGCCAGCTCCCCCTCCCAGCTCTCTGCAGCCACCCGCTTTTAACATGAAGGGCCCGTCTTTGAATGGGAATGTGTAGAATTGTTAAACATGTTGTGCATTGGAGAAAATAACCTACAAACACTGGGAAGACCTCATACCCACCAAATCTCAATATAGATACTCAGGTTATTGGGGAAGGCAATGCAGTTCATGGTTCCACCATGGGCCCATTTGCAGCAAATGCTCCTGCAAACCAGTGGGTAAAAATAATGGCAAATATTTCTCTTGCCGTCTGTCTGTGCCAGAGAACTGGGGGGTGAAAGTGAAGCTAAATGAGTTACATATGAACATTTGTTCACCACCTCACATAACAAGGGCAGCAAAACTCTGACTTTTTAAAGACCCCTGGGAGCTATTGACTGTGGTGAATGGGAGAGACAATTTATTAGTGTGATGTATGTTTCCTAGTTTCTAATGACACATAACTTATCCCATGAGCCATGATACATATGGTTTAAAGAGAATTTTAAATGAAAGCAATTTTTTTTTCTGGCAACACTAATTGCCTAGCAGCAGTAAATTACTCAGCCCCTGCTGCCTGTGGGCTGTGGTCATTACTCTCTCCTTGAGGTTGAATGGATGTCCCCCAAGGGGAATGTTTGCTCTGACAAAGTGAATTTACATCCTCACTTGTGAGTCTGCCATGCTAGGTCTGCAGAAGGAGAGGGAGTTAGTGCCTCTCACGCTTAGTGCATCTTGCATGTGATACCGATGGCAACAGGACAGTGAGTTGGATCTTAGCTTCTGGTTGCGTTTGCGGGGAGATTAGATAGTTCCTGTCTTCCTGAAGTATACATTACGGCACCTTGAAGAGAATTAGACCATACTAGAAGCAAGACTTGAATACTCTATTGTGTTTGGCCAGATGGCCAAGGTGTGGAGTGGAGGTAGGGCTTACTGGATAAAGGGAGTACCGGGGCAAAGGCTTGGACATCTGAGAGAGAATCCAGTTGGTCAGGAAAACTATGTTGTGGGATGGTTAGGATATAGGTTATTATAACTTGGGAAAATGATAGAAAACTAGAGAAGTGACAAGAGAAGGCCACGAGGCTGCGAATATGTGGGAGGGCTTTTTACCTGGGAGCTACCGGGCTGGAAAAGGCAGAACTGTGAAGGATGGGTGGGGGTGGAATGGGACAAGCTGCAATCACCCAGGTTTTTTTTTTTTAAGGTGATATTGTAATTCTGTAATGAAACACAACAAACACAATGAAAACTTGCCTGAAAGCTGTCCCTAAGGAATATACCGGATCTCACGTATATGTTTTATCTATCGCCACATGTATTTTTTTCTTTATTGAAAGACTTTTCTGCTAAATACCCAGTCATTTTCTTAGGAGTTCATGCTTTTGGACTATGCATTTAGGGGGGAGGGTCTGTTTTTATCACTTCTATTGTGGAGAATTACACTTATTGGAACGAGTGGATTACATGTGCATTTCTATGACATGAGTGGTTCTCCGTCTGGCATATTTAGGAGAAGCGTCCTGTTTCTGCACCATCCCTCCCCACGTGCCCTACACATGCACACATTCTGAAGTACTCTGACCCCTGCCAATTGCAACTCGTGTCCATAAAGGCAGCAAGACTTGTGGTGTCACTGCTAACAAAGCCAGCCTGACATCTGTGTCTGAAGCTTACAGATTGCACTGAGACTTCCCGAAGATTCCATCCCCTGCCCCCTCCCCGTGGGTAAGTGATTGCAGAGGCTCAGAGCTGCCTGTGGCCACCTGGGAAAGGAAGGTTGCAAGGAAGAGCACAGAGGTGCCAAGTCTGTATGCCTCCCGAAGTCTGGGGCAGTGTGTGGCGAGGTTGAGGGTTAGGGCACAGGGATGTTAATTGATATAGGGACTCTGAGAAGAGATTGTGCTGTGTCCACCCCCACGGCCTTGATATGAAGGGTGGTGGTGAACATAGTCATGTTAGAGGAACGTTCCTGCCAAGGTGGACCCAGGTCGGGGTCAGGACAAGGAGGGTGGCAGGGACCCACCTCACAAATGGGAAACAAAACCCCAAACAAACACGAAATACTGCAAGTGCCTGAGTGCACGTGAGCTTATCTGCCTATTTACTTCAAGAGCCCTGCAGGGAAGGCCAGCGCCTTCGCCAAGACCAACCCAGAGACGTCTCCTTTCGAGCTTTACCTGCCTCTGGGAAACTCACCCCATGAGGATCAGAGGCGGTAAACTCTAAAGGCTCCCTTACTGTGGGGACTGTGTGAGGGTGCCATGTTGGGGGTGCAGAGAAGGGAGCCGAAGTCTCCTCAGGGGTTTCCTCACTTCTCCGAGCAGGAGGGCGGGGGCGCCAGGTTGGGGCCAGTGCATCCGCAGTGAGAGAGGACTCGAGATGCTCTGCAGGCTGACCACAGAGCAGGGGACCAATCTGAGCCCTGAGGAGTGCAGTGGGCAGCCTGGTGCAGCTGCTGGGGGGTCACCCTCTCCGTGTACTCCGAGGGCCAAGCCATGGCCTTAGGGCGATCCACGCCAGTGCTGTCACTCTGGCTGACCAGCCGGCACAATGTGGGAAAGCTGTCAGGTCCGCAGTCATTTCTGGGCAGTGAGGCAGCCCAGCTTTGTCTCTTATCCCCCATCGCCCAGAGTCCTATCTCCGAGGAAAACGCAGGTACGGCCTGCAGACTGCTTCCCGTGTCTGTTCTGCAGAAGGTCAAGCTCCTAGAATAGCCTTTAAAGAGCCACAGTTACAGACTGAGGAAGAGATGGGTGGGTCAGTTCCATCTGGAACAGGTCCGCAGAAGGCAGATGAGGGAGGTGTGGGCGTAGCTGTGGCTAATCGGGTGATGGCAGGACTTCACGTCCTTCACACTCTTCTCCACGCTTAGAGAGGCCCTGGCCTTTAGTCCTTAAACAAAATAGCCTGTCAAAGTTTTCACATTTATTGATTGAGACAAAAGAATGCACATTTATTAAGATGAAGCAACTAAATAAGATAAAACCCATAGACATATGTTTCCTCCCCATTGACCTTTTTAAAGAATGGCCATTCCTGCTCACAGCAGGTGGCTCCGAGGGAAAGTTGCCGAGACAGCAATGGGGGTAGGCCACACGGACTGGTATCATCAGCCCCTATCATCAGGAACGTGCGTTAGAAGGATACCTATTTACCACCGTACAACCATGCAGCCAAATCAATCCCAGATGAATTGGAAATTTAAATGTGAAAAACTAAACCTGTAAAAGAACCAGATAAACATTAATCTGACCCAAGAAGTAGAGAAGGGTTTTCTGAGTTTAAAGCTACAAATAAACTATCAAAGAACAATCAGATTTACTACATAAAAATGAAAAAATTCGGAGAATGAAGAAGGCAGCACCATTTTAAACTGCAGCACCCATGACGGGCTCCGTATTTTCACTATGTTCTCAGAACCATCACGGCGTCCTGGGGGGCTGCCCCCAATGGCAAGGAACGAATTGTGTGTCTCTGCATCTCACACGCAGAGCTAATCGGGGTTCCCAGAGTGCAGCAAGTGCTCAAAGTTGTAGCTTTTTAAAGCTTATTTGGTTGAGTGCATACTACACATAGGTATTATTACTACCCATCACAACAGACTCACAGCGCAAGTATCAGGATTCCGTTTACCAAAGGAAAAAAAAAAACTGGGCACAGAGTAGGCAGCAGAACCTGGCTTCAAATCCAACGCTTGTGGCCCTAGAGCCCTCTCCCACTTTCCCTTTCTGCTGCCAGCCTTCTAAATAATACTTACTGAATAGAATTAAATGTCAGCATAAAAATGTATGACCTAGTTAATGAGAAATGTGACTTAAGTTTTCAAACAACGCCTTGTAAAGCAACATTCCTTGAACTCACACAATGCTGGTGCTAATGAAGAAGCATCTGTGTCTTCCTGGGGGAGTTGAAAACTCCATAAAAGGTCCCAGCTCTAACACTAAATTGCTAAGCGATTTAGACAAGTTGTTAGTTAAGCTACCCCAAGCCCCAGAATCCTTATCTGTAATACAGGGATAATAAAATTGAGAGTGCAGAGGAGTGAAGTAACTTGTCCAAGGTCGCACGATGATAGCGACTGGAGCTGGACTCAGACCCGCGCAGCCCCTTTCAGAGCTGAATTGTTCACAAGGCTGATGAATGCCTAGGAGACAATGGGTGTAAGCAAGCTTTGAAAAAAATAAATGGGACATATTGGTGAATGGAGATAAAATTAGAAGCCTGAGTTTTTTTGATGCAAGAATTGTGAAAGTAAGAGCTTGATAGGGACATCTCAGATGCCTGGGTGTGTCCTTCCCGACCTAATATCGATTTTTAATTTCTATAGCTTAAATGTCTGCTGGCAGACTGGTCATTCCCTCCTCCCCCCCTGTTTATGTAAATCAAGGCTGGTCGCACTGATTGATGACTCAGAGTCAACGTGCCCACAAGTAGACTCTTATCTAACCTACTTCTTAAAAGAAAAGAAAAAGAAAACAGATAATGCATCCACTGGGGTGGAGTTTCTGGCATGAGCAATAATGAATCACCAAGTAGTTGTGATTGGAAACAGATAGCCACCGGTAAAACCTCAGCACAGCGCCTCTTCCATCTCGCTGCCCAGAAGTCAGGAGAGTGGGTGTTACGTAATGTGTTTTAATATCGCTCATGTACTTTTCACGCCTCCGTGCAGTGTTTGATCATTGATGGAGTCAGTTGTCAATGATGCCCATTGTATGCCCATCTCAATTAGTGTACCTTTTGGAAAATGCCCTTCACATTCTCTGACTCTCTGATTTATTTAATTTTTTTGTGAGCCACTTGAGAGTAGGTTGAGTATATTATACTCTTTTATGCTTTAATACTTCTGTTTGTATCTTCTAAGATCAAGACATGGATGGTATGGTGATTACACAAGAGACAGAGGTTAGAAGAGGGTCAGGGGGGTAAATGGTGATGGAAGAAAACTGGACTTGGGGTGGTGAACACACAATCCGGTGTACAGATGACTTCTTATAGAAGTGTATACCTGAAACTTACATAATTTTATTAACTAACGTTGCCCCAATAAATTCAATAAAAGAGAATTCTTCCCTTATGGGAATTTGTGCAAAAAAAAGTCTGTTATAAAATCACAGCACAATAATCAAATTTGATTATTGTATCAATTTACCATTGATACAATGCATTTGGGGGGGGTCACATCTGCAGCCCACAATCCGATTTCTTCAATGGTCTCAATAACTCTCTCTATAGCGTTCTTTCCTTAACAGTACAGCACCCGGACCAGGGATACTGCTGAATTTAATGGTCACACCTCCTTACTTTCCTTTCACCTGGAACACGTCCTCGGCCTTACTTTTTCTTTATGACACCGAGATTTTTGGAAAATACCGGTCATTATTTTACGTATAGCTCTTTAATTTGAGTTTGCTGATCTTTACTAGTGAATAGGTTTAGGTTATGCATTTCTGGCCAGAATAGCACAGAAACCCTGTGGTGTTCCCCTCTGGCTGTGGTATCCACAGGCACATGATATTGGCGTGCCCCTCGTGGGTAATATTTACTTTGGTTGCCCAGGTAGGATGTTGTCCGCCTTTTCCATCATTGTGGTGGCCATAAACATATGGGGCTCAGATCCCTTGCAGTGAGAACCATAAACTGGCAGCTGCTGGGCTTCCAGTCCTGCGTGGAGACCGCACTTCCCATTGGCTGCTCTCAGCCAATGAGTGACTGGGACAGCGATCCTGAGGCAAGCTGGGTCCTGACAGACAGGGGGACCCCTCCGATGGACTCCCATCAACCTGGCTGAGTCCCTCCCAGAACCATGCTGTGTCTAAGACTCTCATACCCAATGCTGCACCTTTTACTCTCTTCCTTCGAGGTGAGGCCTGCAGCACAGTCTGACAGCTCCCCTGCCTCCCCCAGCTCACTCCCTATTTCCCTCAGGGGGTTCTCCCTGCTCCAAGTTATTCTTGGCAGCCTGCTTCTTGGAGGGTCTGCACTAACCCTTGGAGGGCCTGCACTAACACAAAAGAGGTTGGAGAAAACAATGGTAGATGGAGATTTGGGGCTGGTTTACTGGTTGCTCATGGGTGAAGAGGAATCTATCCTGAGTGGCAGGTGGGGTACAGGTGAAAGGTGGTAGCCTGCATGCTGAACATTTCTGATGGTGACCTGGAAAAGTGTCCATGTGATAGGGAATGACATTGCAGCTGTGATGATTCTGGATGATTCCAGCATTTAGAAGATATGGGTAAAGGGATGCATACAAAGACAGAAGAATTGGCTCATTACTAGTAAGTTGATTGACACTCCACAGAGGTGTAAGAAATTGAGGGCTGAAAATAGGTAGTTGAAAGTGAAGTGTGAGAATGAGAGGTCCCATTGGTAGCTTACAAGGGACTCCTGTCTCCTGCAGTGCAAGAGCAGACAGACTGAGCAGTAGGCTAAGCACTCTGATTAGTAGATTTTCTTACACATATTTTATTTTATTTATTTTTTATTTATTTTATTTTATTAGCATTTAGTCCCCTTACACCCCCTCCCCCCAGCAATCACCACACTGTAGTCCATACCCATGAGTCCTTTTTCCTTTTTGCTCTATCCCTCCACCCCATCATCCCCCTCCTCCCAGATGTCATCCTGCTCCCCATCTATGAGTCTGTCCCCATTTTTAAAATATATTTTATTGATTATACCATTACAGTTGTTCTATTCCCCCCTTCATTCCCTTCCCCCCGCACACTTCCTCCCCCACCATTCTCCCCCCTTAGTTTATAACCACGTGTCTCGAGTTCTTTAGATTCTATATTTCCCCCACTATTCTTGCCCTCCCCCTATCTATTTTCTACCTACCCTCCATGCTATTTTCTGTACCTTCTCCCCCCTTCTCCTCCTCCCACTCCCCTGTTGCTAACCCTCCATGTGTTCTTCATTTCTATGGTTCCACTCCTGATCTAACTGTCCTCTTGGTTTGCTTTTGTTTTAGGTGTGGTTAATAACTGTGAGTTTGCTGTCCTTTCACTGTTCATATTTTTATCTTCTTTTTCTTAGATAAGTCCCTTTAGCATTTCATATAATAAGGGCTTGGTGATGATGAACTCCTTGAACTTGACCTTATCTGAGAAGCACTTTATCTGTCCTTCCATTCTAAATGAAAGTTTTGCTGGATAAAGCAATCTTGGCTGTAGGTCTTTGGATTTCATGACTTGGAATACTTCTTTCCAGCCCCTTCTTGCCTGTAAGGTCTCTTTTGAGAAATCCGCTGACAGTCTGATGGGTACTCCTTTGTAGGTGACTGTCCCCTTATCCCTTGCTGCTTCTAGGATTCTCTCCTTCATT